>NC_060951.1:5676696-5679143 GCF_022045245.1 Lucilia cuprina
GACTATAGACTAGAATATAGTCCAGACTATAGACTAGCCTATAGTCCCGACTATAGACTAGCCTATAGTCCAGACTATGGACTAGCCTATAGTCCAGACTATAGACTAGCCTATAGTCCAGACTATAGACTAGCCTATATTCCAGACTATAGACTAGCCTATATTCCAGACTATAGACTAGATCAGTCCAGACTATAGGCTAGCCTATGTTCCAGACTATAGACTAGCCTATATTCCATACTATAGACTAGGCTATAGATTAGAGAATAATAAATTCCTTTGACTAAGCAATAGTCCGAACCATAAACTGAACATTAGATCAGTTTATGGACAAGATCACTATAATGTTTCTCACTCTGGCTACTCTAGCTTTTTCTTTTCCTCTCTGCCTCTCCCTTGCTCTCTCTCTCTCTTACCATCTCTTAAGATTTCTCTCTGTTTACTTCTTTACATAAACCATTGTTAAACAACTGTTATGATCAGGGCAACACATTTACGTCGCCACTGAACATAACAGCTGTACTGTAAAACGCAGTTAAACACTGAACTTTGTATGAATTTAAATTAATTGCCAATTAAATTAAAATTAAATACTTTAATGGTTTAATTACATAAAATTTTTATAAACACAACAAATTAAAATGTAAATATTGTTTCTCTCAAAATTAAAATTTTATTGATTCTTCGGTACGATCCCTCAAGGCAGCATGACAGTAGAAGAATTGCTTAAATTTCTATTGGATCGCTATCAGAGTTTTAAAAGTGAGCCCTTGGTTGAAGCCATATGTTGGTGTATACTAACGTCCTTGGCTATGTTTGCTTTTTATAAATGGCGTGAGGGACCTCGTTATACAAAGGAAACACGTTTAGATGGTAAAGTGGTGCTGATAACTGGCTGTAATACCGGCATAGGCAAAGAAACTGCTTTGGAATTGGCTAAAAGAGGAGCTAAAGTTTATATGGCTTGTCGTAGTTTCGAGAAATGTGAAGAGGCTAGAATGGAAATTATAAAGCTTTCCGGCAATCATCAAATAATCAATCGTTCTTTAGATTTATCTTCACTAAGATCGATAAGAGAATTTGCGGCGAATTTCTTAAGAGAGGAGACACGTCTGGATATTTTGATTAATAATGCAGGAATACTTAGAACGAAACGCCAACTTACTCCAGATGGTTTTGAACAACATTTAGCAGTCAATCATTTGGGTCACTTTCTTTTAACCAATTTACTTCTGGACCTAATCAAAGCCTCTGCCCCTAGTCGTATAATAGTCGTCAGTTCATTAGCTTATATTCTGGGTAATTTTGATAAGGCAGATATAAATATTGTAAGGGGATTTACACCTTACAAATCCTATGGACGCAGTAAATTGGCCAATATTTTATTTACCCGAAAATTGTCAAGTCTTCTAAAGGAGTCGAATGTTAGTGTTAATTGTCTACATCCAGGCGTAGTACAAACGGAATTAATGCGTCATGATCCAGTTTTGAATTTCTTAAGATTCATATTATCGAAATTTTTATTTCGTTCCACTAAGGGAGGAGCTCAAACTACTCTGTTTTTGGCTTTGGATCCTGAAGTTCAGTTTAAAACTGGAGGTTTTTATGACAAAATGAAATTGTATCCTCTGCTGGCGAAGGCTAAAGATGATGATATGGCTGATTGGTTGTGGCTGGAAAGTGAAAAGATGGTGGGATTAAGGGCATCAACAACTAATTTTTGAAGTGATCGCAGATTTGTATCTGAACTATAATAAATATCGGAAGAATGTCTATTAAGATGTATAATCGTTAGTTTCCCCGTCAAAGATTTCCCTCAAACAATATATTGTTGTCATGCTGAAACGCTACATTGATCAGTGATCACTGTATGACTCTCCATATGTTTCTCTCTCTCGCTCTCTTTTCTACTTACTCTCACACATTCTAAATACGTTTTCTCTTAAAAATAAAAATAACAATTGTAGCGATAAACAGTTTATAATGTTCATATTTTAATGATCAAATATACATACATATGTACATATCTTCAAACATACATATGTACGTTTTTTTTGAAATTGTTTGTAATCCATAGATAAGGTTGAATACACTTATATAATTATTTTTAGTTGCACATTCTCACTTACTCGCACATACAGTTTATTGGTCGTAAACCAGATGATTGAAATATACAACTAGATTTGCAATTGCTTGAAAAAAACTGAGCGTGGTAGGTGTGACAAGTTGAAGGCAATGAAATATTTTGACTTTGAAATATAGGGAAAATCTTAAAACTAAAGACAATAGAACTAAAACTATAACAGAACTAGAAACTCGGACAGAACTTGAAGAGTTTTTGTTCTAGATATGTTCTAGTTCTGTTCTAGTTCTGTTCTAGTTCTGTTCTAGTTCTGTTCTAGTTCTGTTCTAGTTCTGTTCTAGTTCTGTTCTAGTTCTGTTCTAGT
>NC_060951.1:5679243-5681924 GCF_022045245.1 Lucilia cuprina
AAGTCTGGACTTTAGTCTAGTCTAAAGTCTGGACTTTAGTCTAGTCTAAAGTCTGGACTTTAGTCTAGTCTAAAGTCTGGACTTTAGTCTAGTCTAAAGTCTGGACTTCAGACTAGACTTGGAGTATAATCTGTAAACTAGTCTATGGACCAAACTATACTATAGTCTAATTTTAATTCTAGTCTATAGTCTCGATTAAAGTCAAGTCTACAATCCGAATTATAATCTAGTCTATAGTCTGTCTATTGTTAAGTCTATACGATAGTCTAAAGTCGGAACTAAAGTGTAATCTGTAGACGGGTCTATGGACTAAACTATACCTTACTCTAGTTTTTAGTTTTGACTATAATATAAAGTCTAGTTTATAGTCTGAACTATCATTTATCTCATAATCGGATCTGGACATTTTGGACATTTTTTTGTGCCACAAATAATGATAGCGATAAAATTTCGCTATATGGCAACTCTAATATTTTTAGCATGCTCTCTATATATGTCTCTCTAACTTGCTTTTCCCTCTCTCTTTCTATAACTCTCTGTTTATATTTATATTTGACTCATTTTTGTTGTTGTTGCAGAGAGTTTTTGTGAGATCCAAACACGCGCAACTTGGCCGCCTTTATGCACATCGAAAGTAGTAGTTGAATAGCAGTTAAACATTGAACTTTGTAACAATTTTTTGTCCAGATATTTTGTAAAATATAATAAAAATATTTTAATTGCGAACATTTGTTAACAACAAATTACAAAAACAAGTAAGTTAAGTGTTAAGGTATCGCCTTTAAAGCAAAATTTTAACATCAATAAACCAACATTCCTTACAGCACCATGACTATAGCGGAATTTTTAAATTATATATTATGTCGCGATCAAGTGCAGATCATGTGTTTTAAGGGTGGCCCAGAATTTGAGTTTATCTGTTGGTGTTTGCTGTCCGCCGCTGCCATGTATGTGTTCTATTTGTGGCGTGAAGGGCCCTATTATACTAAGCAGAATCGTTTGGATGGTAACGTGGTGGTGATAACTGGCTGTAATACCGGCATAGGTAAAGAAACCGCTTTGGAAATGGCTAAACGTGGAGCCAGGGTTTATATGGCTTGTCGTAATTTCGATAAATGCGAGAAAGCTAGAAGAGAAATTGTTAATTTATCTGGCAATACTCAAGTATTCAATCGTACTTTGGATTTGTCCTCCCTTAAATCGGTAAGAGAATTTGCGGAAAATTTTCTCAAAGAAGAGAAACGTTTGGATATATTAATCAATAATGCCGGTATAATGAGTACCCCACGCAAATTAACCCAAGATGGTTTTGAGCAACAATTCGGTGTCAATCATTTGGGTCATTTTCTTTTAACAAATTTACTACTCGACTTGATTAAGGCCTCAGCACCCAGTCGCATAGTGGTGGTTAGTTCATTGGCTCACATATTTGGTAATTTTGATAAAGAAGACATGAATTTAGAAAAGTCTTACACCAGATTCGGTGCCTATGGTCGCAGTAAATTGGCAAATATATTATTTACCCGTAAATTGGGACGTATGCTGAAAGATGCAAATGTTAGCGTTAATTGTTTACACCCGGGTTCTGTGCAATCGGAATTAACACGTTATGATCCTGTTTTGAATTTCTTTAGTTCTATATTTTCTAAATTTGTTCTACGCTCTACAAAAGGAGGAGCTCAAACTATATTGTATTTGGCTTTAGATCCAGAAATGCAAGATAAAACTGGTGGTTATTATGATAGAATGAAATTGTATCCATTGTTGGCAAAGGCCAGAGATGATGAAATGGCTGATTGGTTGTGGCAGGAAAGTGAAAAGTTGGTGGGTTTGAGAGAGAAGTAAAGACAAGGAGAGGAAAAAGGTGCTATGCAAGAGATTTTTATTTTATTAAAAATTTAACGTTTTTATAACAATTATATTAAAAATGTAAATGTTAATAAATAAGATGAAATTTTTTAAACTTTTTGTTAAAAAAAATATATTGTTTTTATTTTAGTAACTTATAGTTTGGAGAATATATAACTATTATATATTGTGTAGACTGGAGCCTAATATTCTAATCTATAGTCTAGATTACAGCCAAAGTATATACTTAGAACTATAGTATATATTTTAGTCTATAGTATAGTTTATAGTCTAAGGAGTGAGATCGAAAAATTCTTAACACACGTTTTTCATTACATTTTTCAACCAAAGTATTATTTAATTTTTTTTTTGATCAAGTTACCTTTGAAAAACATGTCAGTTATTATGTGTAATGTCAATTATATTAATTTTTTTGTTAATCTGATTAAAATGAGTGACCAGAAAAAAGTGCGTACTGAAATTATTAAATATTTTCAACTAAACCCAACTTGGTCATACAAAAAGTTGGCCAAGCATACACAGGTCTGCCGTCAAACTGTTTCCAATGTTATTAAACAGTACCGGGAGAACTTGTCAGTTGATAGAAACCCTGGTTCAGATAGAAGGAATGGTCCACATGATGTTTCTAAAGCCAAAAAATAGAACGCATTTTCAAAAGAGCTCCCAACACATCCGGTAGGAAAGCAGCTCGGTTAGCTCAGTGGTCGGACTATTTGGTACGAAAAGTTAAAGCTAATGCAGGTTTAAAAACATACAAGGCTCAAAAAGTTCCTGACAGGAACGCTGCTAAAAATTTAGAGGCCAAAAACTGA
>NC_060951.1:5682024-5690280 GCF_022045245.1 Lucilia cuprina
ATAGTCTAGCCTATAGTCTAGTCTATAGTCTAGTCTATAGTCTAGTCTATAGTCTAGTTTAAAGTCTATTTATAGTCTTTTCTATAGTCTACTCTATAGTCTATTCTATAGTCTAGTCTATAGTCTAATCTATAGTCTAGTCTATAGTCTAGTTAATAGTCTAGTCTATAGTCTATTTTACAGTCTAGTCTATAGTCTAGTTTACAGTCTAGTTTATAGTCTAGTCTATAGTCTTGTCTATAGTCTTGTCTATAGTCTTGTCTATAGTCTAGTTTATAGTCTAGTATATAGTCTAGTCTATAGTCTATTCTGTAGTCTGGTCTATAGTCTAGTCTATAGTCTAGTCTATAATCCAGACTATAGTCTAAGTTATATATAGTTTAAATAACAGCCTAGTCTACAGTCTAGTCTATAGTCTGGCCTAGTCTATTGCCTAGTCTATAGTCTAATATGTTGTCTAGACTAGACTATTCTGTACAGTCTTGACTACAACCTTCATTTTCATTATATTGTCTCCCACTTTGGCACAATCCAATTTTTGGAACACATTTCCTGCAATATTCACCATTTCCCAGGAAACCACCAAAAAGCACCTTCAGTTTAGCAAATTAATGTCAAGAATTTCTCAGTAATAATTTACATCTGCACATGGTGATGACAGAGAGTTATGAATTTGATGTTTGAGTATACAATTACAAAATTTACATTTTTGTTGCAATTGTTACTGCTGCTCCTTGAATACTAAGTAAAAATTTACATGAAGAAGACGAAAATGTAAAACGAGCCTCATTCATACACACACTCTCACACACATATATATATACTTTGGGGTTTGAATGACTTACGATTGAAACATGTTGTCTTCTTTAAACAAACAATAACTGCAACAGTGCGCACCAGTGTCTTTTTCAATAAATATTTGTGATTTGACATTTCCGTTTAATGTGTTCAACAGGGTCTGGTTTTGTAAGAATGTTTCTTGTTGTTTTTGTTGCTGTTGTTGCAAGTAACTGCAATGGCACGTTGTAAGTAATATTAAACAAATTTTAGTTACTTGTTTGTATGTTTGCCTCTGTTGGTAGTTGTGTTGTTGTGTTTGTATAAATTTCGGTTTGTTTGCATGCCTGAGTGGCAGTCCAGGCAGTTAATGGTCGGTTTGGCTGTCTTTGTTTCTTGTATTTATTTGAAGTTATTAATATTTATACTTGTACTAATAAATAAATTGTTGTAGTTAGTATGAACAACAGATTGTTAAAAATTCAGTTAATTAAAAGACTGTTAACATCTTCAATATTGTAATAAAAATTTTCATACTTAATTTCATAGTTTTCACTTATTTAATACTCTGTTTTTAAGTTAATCTACCGACAATTTAAACACACATGCTTTTCACATGAATTTTTGCAATAATGAAAGGAAATTAATTCAACAATAATATTTTCACAAATTAATTTATTAAAATATACCAACAGACATTTAATTCTCTAGCTGTTTCTCTTTCTTTCTTTCTCTCTCTCTCTCTCTCTTATATACATTTAAACTTTTATATACTAAATTTAAATGTCAAAGACATGTTGATGTTTAATAAAGTTTTGTAAATGTGTTTGCGTGCACTTGACAATAATGAATGAGTAATTTATAGTTGTAAAAGTATGTTTATAACGTATAATTTAAAATTAAATTTAAATTAAATAATAAATATAATTGCTTTACTATATCCTAAAAGTAGGCAACAAAATAAAAACTAAGAAAAGATTATAAAAGCATTTTAAGCGCATTAAGTCTAGACTGTAAGCTAGACTATAGATTAGACTATAGACTAGATTATAGACTAGACTTTAGACAAGACTATAGACTAGACTATAGACTAGACTTTAGACAAGACTATAGACTAGACTATAGATTAGACTATAGACTAGACTATAGACTAGACTATAGACTAGACTATAAACTAGACTATAGACTAGACTATAGATAAACTATAAACTAAACTATAGACTAGATTATAGACTAGACTATAGACTAGACTAGAGACTAGACTATAGTCTAGACTATATACTAGACTATAGACTAGACTACATATTAGACTATAGACTAGACTATAGACTAGACTGTAGACTAGACTATAGACTAAACTATAACCTAGACTATAGATTAGACTATAGACTAGACTATAGACTAGACTATAGACTAGACTAGACTATAGACTATAGACTATAGACTAGACTAGACTAGACTATAGACTAGACTAGACTATAGACTAGACTATAAACTAGATTATAAACTAGACTATAGACTAGACTATAAACTAGACTATAGACTAGACTATAGACTAAGCTATAGACTAGACTATAGACTAGAATATGAACGAGAATACAGACTAAACTATAGACTAGACTATAGACTAGACTAGACTATAGACTAGACTATAAACTAGACTATAGACTAAACTATAAACTAGACTATAGACTAGACTAGACTATAGACTAGACTATAGACTAGACTATAGACTAGACTATAGACTAAACTATAGACTAGACTATAGACTAGACTATAGGCCAGACTGTAGGCTAGACTATAGACTAAGCTATAGACTAGGCTACAGACTATAATATATACTAGACTATATACTAGACTAAAGACAAGACCTAGACTACCCTATAGACTAGACTATAGAATATACTTGACTATAGAATAGACTACAGACTAGACAAAAGAGTACACTATAGACTAGACAAAAGATTTGACTATATTATAGACTAGACTATAGACTAGATTATAGACCAGACTATAAACTAGAAATAGAGTAGTTTATAGATTAGACCACACTATAGACTAGACTGAAGACATGAGTGTAGATTAGGCTATAGACTAGACTATAGACTAGACTATAGACGAGACTATTGACTAGACTATATACTAGACTATAAACTAGGCTGTAGACTAGACTAGACTATAGACTAGACTAGAGACTAGACTATAAACTAGACTAGACTATAGACTAGACTGAAGACATGAGTGTAGACTAGGCTATAGACTAGACTATAGACTAGACTATAGACTAGACTATAGACTAGACTATAGACGAGACTATTGACTAGACTATAGACTAGACTATAGACTAGACTATAGACTAGACTATAGACTAGACTATAGACTAGACTATAGACTGACTATAGACTAGACTATAGACTAGACTATAGACTAGACTATAAACTAGGCTAGACTAGACTATAGACTAGACTATACACTAGACGATAGACTAGACTATAGACTAGAGTCTAGACTAGACAATAAAATAGACAATAGACAAGACAAAATACTAGACTGTAGTCTTGACTATAAATTAGACAATAGACTAGACTTTAGATTAGACTAAAGACTTGACTGTGGACTACACTATAGACTAGAATAAATATAAATATAAACTTTGTTATAGACTAGACTAAAGACTAGAAGATAGACTAGACAGAGTGATGACTATAGACTAAACTATGGTCCAGACAATAAACTTGACTAATGTCCGATATTATCCGAACTAGAGTCCATACTATTCAGCTATAGTTCAATGTTTTTTTCTAGTGCGGACCCATTTAAGCAGATTTACAACCTTTCATATACCTGTTATTATTTGATCTCGATTTTAAGATGTGTTTTTCTAAATTAGTTTTTGTCCAAAAATTAGACACTTTTTTTCTAATCTATTATTTTCTCTTTCATTTTAGCTAAAACACCAATATCATGCAAGTCCACTATAAAGATACTTAAAAGTCCGCCTTAAAATAATATAAACTCTTGATAACACGAAAGCTTCCTGCCCACTTTCTTCTATCAAATCTATAGTTAAACCAAAATAACCACCTAAATGTCCGACGAAGTGCCTTCGGGAAGACTGTCACAGATCTTTGATCCACTAACCAATTTACAACAACCCTCCTCTACACACTATCAACAACAATTGGCTATAAATCGTAGACGTTCTGCATCTTCTTCACCCTCACCCTCTACCTCGGGTCGAGCGACACCAGCTTCTTTGGGTGGTGGCAGTAATGGCAGTGGTGCTAGCAGTAGTACAAGTTCACATTTTCAACATTATGGGCAGCAGCATCAACAGCAGCAGCAAAACTATCAGTATTTAACACAAACTCATAATTATTTTCATGTGCGTACACAGGATGTAGGGGAGAGAGAGTTGGGAGGAGGTGGTGTCGGCGGAGGTTTTGGTGTGGGACATGGTGTTCATAATTATTTACATACTTTTCCCTCTACCCACACTCCCAGTCATCTGCAGCAGCAACAGTTAATGCAGCAGCATTATCATCAGTATCAACAGCATTCTGCAGCTCCTATGATGCCTTCATCTTATTTGCAACATACACAACAGCAGCAACATTCTTTACCACCTCAGTTATATGCCACCTCTCAGTCCTTAACAGCTTCTCCTTTATTAACTAAAAGAGCTATATCGTTTAGTGGTCAAATTCCTTTAAATAGACAACAAATGGATAATCTTAATGTATCGGCTGCGGGTCATAAACAACATCAGCAGTTACAGCAAACGGCACAATCTACCCCTAATAGTCCACGTTTAATGCCTCGAAGGCAAGCTAAACCCCCTCCTATACCGGCTAAGCCGACAAGTATACCCAGTACTTCATCTACAACTAGTTCCAGTAGTAATAAATCGAATCAAAAAGATGGTAATGGAATTATAAACCCATCTTCTTCATTGGATGGGGCAGATGCCCCTTGGCCACATTTTTCTTCTTTAACGGATTATTTGGATGTACATCAGGTTAATAATTATGCTCAGCCAGTGCCAGAGGTTAGTTTTTGCATTTTGAAAAAGAAGGAAGGAAAATGAGGACTTTTTATGATGATTTGTTTCAGATCAATTGGCAAGAACGTTGTTTGGAATTACAATTAGAGCTGCATCGTTCCAAGAATCAAGCGGGACGTATACGTGATATGTTAAGAGAAAAGGTAAGTGCTAAAAGTTAATTTACAATATTTTTATATAAATTTTTAAAATATTTTTGAAAAAAATTAAAACAAATTTTTAAAAAACTTTAATTTCCAAAGCTTATGGCTTAACAGTTGGGCACTGTAGTTAACTTTAAACTTTGTTGTAAGAATGGTTTAGGTCTTAAGATTTGATACCCTTTTAAAGATTTTCATTATCGTTTTTAGTTTAAAAGTTATAAATGATTTTCTCTTTAAACCCCCTGAATTAATATTAATCATACGTACTGTTGTTTGAAAATTTTAAAATCTCTATAACTTTGGCTAGAGAAAAGCTATTGATTGATTTCAAATAACATATTAAAGCTAAATAAATAAAGTTTTATATAACGTGTAAATTTAAACCTATGAATTAATATTACTCATACGCTCTGGTATTTTAAATTTTTAAATCTCTGTAACTTTGCTTAGAGAAAAGCTTAAGAAATTATTTAAACGCTATGTTAAAGCTTAAAAACAAGAGACTTAAATAAAATATAAGAACATTTTTGAAAAATTTTTACAATCAATTTTTTAGTTAAAAACAAAACAAACTTTTTCATAAACATTTTGTTTTAAATATTTTGTTTAAACTTTTTACACTCTGTCGAAATATTGTTTGCTGCCACAGAGTGGAACAACAACAACACAAGAAATAACTGCTTCAAAACTTTTGTTGCATATATAAATATTTAAATAAAACATAAATCCTTTGTTGCTACAACATAACAGAGAGGAGCTGGAGCAGCAAAAATAAATGTTGAAATATATTTATTTAAATAGTTTCATCATTTATACTACTCCAGTTTATTTTTTCATATTCCACTTCTTTTATGCATAAATAAATAACATGCATATGTTTCCGTTTCCTTTTCAACTCGTAACTTCATATATAATCTTTTGTTTTGTTGCACTCTTTTTTTTCTTGTTGTATGATTATTTTGTACAAAAAAGTTTTTCCATACAACTCAACTGTTAAAGCCATTGTTAATGCTGGCACTTCTCTTCAGTTTTTTTTCTTATTTTTCTACCATTCTGTTTTATTATATTTTATTTATAATCTTTATGCTTCATTATACCGGAACAAGTAATGTTTTATTTTTTTTTTTCATATAAAATAAAATAAAACAAAAAGAAAACTGCTAGAAAACCAACTGACTTTTTCCAAAGTAAGTGAATGCATAAATGTCTGTGTAGTGAGAGAATAAGATGGAATATTTAAAATCAAGAGGCTCCTTTAAAACATACATGACCACTTACACATGTATGTATATGACAAACTCCTCTTTACCTTTTATGTCAATACATATATTGCCAACATTCTATAGTATGTGTAACTTTAATTTTACTGGTATATGTATGTCATTCATTCCATTCATTCGGTTAAAAAACAAACAGATTGTCATTTCACCGGAAGGCATACTTTTTTTACTACTACAGATTTATACCACTATATATGGAACAGTCGAGGTCAAAACATGTTTAAAAAAACAAATTAAATTACAGTAGACAAGGGTCATATCTGAGATAAACTACGGTGTATACTACATACTATTGTCTGCTGAATAGACTAAATTGTAGACTGGACTAGACTTTAAACTAGACTATAGACTAGATTATAGACTAGACAATAGTATATACTATAGACTAGACTGTAGACCAGAAAAAATATTAGACTATGGACTAGACAATAGACTAGACAATAAATTAGACTATAGACTAGAGTATAGACTAACCTTATAGACTAGATTATAGACGAGAGTAGACTATAGACTATGGAGGAGACTTCATATATAGACTACACTAGACTCTTAACTAGACTATATACTTTAGACTAGACTTTTGACTAGACTTGAGACTAGACTTGAGACTGGACTTGGGAATAGACTTGAGACTAGACTTGATACTAGACTTTTGACTTGACTTAAGACTAGACTTTTGACTAGACTTTCGGTTAGACTTTAGTCTAGCCTTTAGACTAGACATTACACATGACTGTAGACTACACTATTGGCTAGACCATAGACTATTGAGTAGACTATAGACTAGACTATGGAATAGACTATGGAATAGACTATTGGCTAGATAATAGACTATACTATAGACTAAACTATAGCCTAGACTATAGACTAGACTATAGACTAGACTTTAGACTAGACTATAGACTAGACTATAGACTAGACTATAGACTAGACTATAGACAAGACTATAGACTAGACTATAGACTAGACTATAGACTAGACTATAGACTAGACTATAGACTAGACTATAGACTAGACTATAGACTAGACTATAGACTGGACTATAGACTAGACTATAGGCTAGACTATAGGCTAGACTATAGACTAGACTATAGACTAGACTATAGACTAGACTATAGACTAGACTATAGACGAAACTATAGACTAGACTATAGACTAGACTATCAACTAGACTATAGACTAGACTATAAACTAGACTATAAACTAGACTATAAACTAGACTATAAACTAGACTATAGACAGGACAATAAATTAGACTATAAATTAGACTACAGACCAGACTTTAGGCTAGAATATAGACTAGACTATATATAACACTATAGACTAAACTATTGACTAGACAGTAGATTAGAGTATAGACTAGACTATAAACTCGATATATTTGATATAGTACATACTAAACACACACTCTTTATATGAAGTATTATTTTTAGTTTGTGTTGTTGTTTTTTTATAGTAAACATTTTTGTAACTAATATTTACGTGACATAAATGTACGCTCACGTTCAGCATTTTAAAAAATAATTCATATGAAAATACTTTATTCTTAAGCAATGTATTAACCCAGCAAAATTGGTTACAAAAACACGAAGTTTATATTTTACTTAAAACAAAACAGTAATGTTTGCTGGGTTATGTGTACATATTTGATTTTTTTTGGTATAAATTGTTAATATTTATTTGTTATTTATGGTTATTTTCTATTATGGCCGCTTAAATTGGATTGAGAGTCCAATGTTTTGTAGATTTTGTTTAAAACTTTATTTTGGCTTTGAGAGCAATGATCTGATTAATATGGTTTTGGGTATTTTACGTAATGTAATCAAATGTCAAAAAAGTGTTAACATAACTGGAAATGATAGAAATGTTTTTGGTCAATAATCAAAGATAGTCTATAGTCTAGTCTATAGTCTAGTCTATAGTCTAGTCTATAGTCTAGTCTATAGTCTAGTCTATAGTCTAGTCTATAGTCTAGTCTATAGTCTAGTCTATA
>NC_060951.1:5690380-5694071 GCF_022045245.1 Lucilia cuprina
GTCTATAGGGTAGTCTAAAGTCTATTCTTTAGTCTAATCTACAGTCTAGTCTATAGTCTAGTATATAGTCTAGTCTATAGTTTTATCTATAGTCAGGTCTATGGCCTAGTCTATAGTCCAGCCCATAGTCCAGTCTGCAGTCTTGTCTATAGTCTAGTCTATAGTCCAGTCTATGGTCTAGTCTATAATTTAGTCTACAATATAAACTACAATCTACAGTCTAATCTATAGTCTACTGCGTAGTCTATAATCTAGTCTGGTGCTAAGGTTTAGTATATCGTCTTGACTATGGTTTATTCAAGAGGCTGTACTATATTCTATTCAGAGTTTGAACTAAAGCTTGGCCTATAATATAGTCTGTATTCCGGTCTGTTGTTGAGTCTTTATTAAGCCCACTTTATTGCTTCTAAAGTATCTTATTTTATACATCGTTTTTATTTGGTTTAATACCCATTTTAAACACTCTTTTTCTACTACAATTCTAGCTCTCAAGAAGTCTGTAGATTATAGTGTGTTATATTGTAGAAGTTGCTTTCAATAGTTTATTTTATTTGTTGGTGTCATATCGATAAAATCTAATTAAAATGCGCGACACATGTGCGCATATTTTATATGAATTTAAACAAGTAGTTAGTAGTAGATGTTAGTGTTGTTGTGTTTTGTTGTTAGATTCTATAGTAAAATGCTGCATTTAATAGTCAGGGGGAGAATATTAAAACATACATACACATATAGTATTATTTTATTAAACATTTATAAAGAGATGTAGAAGAACTGTACGTTGGTAAAGTTAGTTTCATGTGAATTAAAAATGAAAAAATAAATAAAATGCAAACATTGTAGTTTTAAACTATTACCACAATATAAAAAAATATTACTCTTTGAGACTTTATAGTGACTGCTTTGGCAGTGACTACCAATTACTAACTGACTGCAAAAAATATTTTTCTATATTTCACTATGCAGTGGGTGCGTGTCTAATATTAAAGTGTTTTTGGAGTGTTTTGGAATGTGTTGTATGGTTATATTACAAGAGTAATATACTCATGCTTTTGCTAACATTGTTGAATATTAATAATCTTTTCTTTTTTACTGCTAACTGCTATAGCAGTTATTATTTGCAATTTTTATCATGTATTAAATTAAAGTTGTAGCATCAATTACTGATTGTTTTAAATGCTAGAGAAAATGTTAGTAGCAACTATATAAATTAAGCTTTATATTTTTTTTTTAATTTTAAGTAAAAATAAAAAATTTTTTTATATCCTTTCTCATTTACAGTTTTGCTTAAATCTTTATCATAATATCTGTGTCATTTGGCAAAATCCAACATCAATACAGGAAATAACATACACAAAAAAAAAAACAACAATACAATCAATGACTACAAGCCTCAAAATATGCAAATAAATCCTTACAAATGTGCAACATAATATAACATATACATTCAATATTTATGTCTTACATGTGTGTTTGTGTGTTAGGGCCAAATGTGTATTTTTGTTATTGATGCATTCATTCATAGGGATTTATCCGAAAATGTGCATGTATAAGCCAAAAAGCACAAAAAAAGTAACTACAACAAAATCTGTTACAAACAATACGGATCTGATAACACATACACGCCCATTAAATTACAATATGAGGTAAAGAGCAGGGGATGGATAAACTCAGTTGCATGTAAAGGTAAAGCATTGAAGGATTAACCCATTAACAGAGGATGTCTCCTAATAGACTACAAACTACAACAGAACTAGAATAAAACCAGATCTAGAACAAAATCAGAACTAGAACAGAAGTAGAAAAGAACAAGAACAGAACTAGAAAAAAACTAGAAAAGAACTAGAACAGACTCGCCAATAAGCTAGACTATAGACTAGACAATAAACTAGATAATAGACTGAACTATAGACTAGACTATAAACTAGATAATAGACTAGACTATAGACTGGACTATAGACTAGACTATAAACTAGATAATAAACTAGACTATAGACTAGACTATAGATTAAACTATAGACTAGACTATAGACTAGACTATAGACTAGACTATAGACTAGACTAGACTATAGACTAGACTATAGACTAGACTATAGACTAGACTATAGACTAGACTATAGACTAGACTATAGGCTAGACTATAGACTAGACTATAGACTAGACTATAGACTAGACAAGTCAGAGAGCGAAGGGTCTAGTCTACATCAGATACTACTCTATATATTATACATCTTGACTGTAATCAAGTCTATAAACACGATCATAGTCTAGTGTATGAACTCGATCATATTTAGCTTGTATGGTATAGATCATTGCATAACATTCTAGTCATTGTAGACTAGACATGTGTTGACTATGTAGAACATACCACAGTCTAGTCTGTATAGTTCGAAATTCTCTTAATCCTTAGTTAATCGCCTCCCTTAAAGGATTACTTAAATAAGCCTTGTATACATATATTTCTTTATTTTATTTTTTTGCTCATTTGTTGGCTTTGTCATTGATGTTATACTGCAGCAATTTGCATAATACTTTTGCCATTGAGTTTTATATGAAAATATGAAAGAGAAAAAAAGAAATATTATTAAAAAGGAGCACAGTTCAAACTGTTGTTTTAGTTTTCTGCCAACACAACGAAAGAATAAAATATGTAGAACAGCGACAATAAACAACATTTTATTAATTTGCAAGCTGTGACAATCAAAACCTTGATCTGCAGTTATCCCCATTACCAACAATACAACGTTTAGCTGACATGCAGAGGACACATACATTCACACAGAAAACCCAGCTGGAGTTTCCTGTAGTTTGCAATTTGGAAAATGTTTTTTTTCTCATATACAAATGCATTTTGTTCTTCTTTTCAAAATCCTACTGACACTGGCGCAAATGTAGTGCAAAAGGTAAATGTTGCTTAAGGTAAAAATTTGTGCAAATATTGCATGTGTTTAGTGTAAGAAACAATACAATTTTGTGGGTGCTTAGACCAATATATGCACTAGAAGAGTCATAGTTAAATACCCTGGAGCATTTTTTGTCTGTTTTTGCAAAATAGCATAGATCTACTAAACAAATACTAATAATACTGTCGTTTCAGTTTAGGTTTTCGATTACATTTGTTGGTTTTTGTGTGTTAGTATGGGTGTTTACGACTAGGATTTTCAATTTCCTGCTGGCTTTCCATAGTCAAATGTCATTTGTTTGATTATTTGTTGGTGCAACACACAAACACACACACACACATTTTGTTCGAATATATGTAGATCTTAGAACAAAAGCTAAAATATTGCGTTTCTCAAGTGTTATTTGTGGCAAATATTTGTTGGAATGCAAAGTTCAAGTTGAGGTTGTTGTTTTACTGTTGCAGTTGGTTCAGTGTTTGTTCAGAAATGAAAAATTAATTAAAATCATTTAATGTCTCAAGTTGTGGTATGAAGTAAATACGTTATTAGAAATTAAGAAGGATTGACAGCATTAGTAGTTTAAGAGAAATTATTAAATTGTAAAAAAATTTTGAAACTTTAAGGAATAAATCTTAGTAAATAACGTCACTATAGCTCAGTTGATTTGGACTTTTTTTGGACTATCTATCTATCTATCTATCTATCTATCTATCTATCTATCTATCTATCTATCTATCTATCTATCTATCTATCTATCTATCTGTCTGTCTGTCTGTCTGTCTGTCTGT
>NC_060951.1:5694171-5695863 GCF_022045245.1 Lucilia cuprina
CTAGAACAGAACTAGAACAGAACTAGAACAGAACTAGAACAGAACTAGAACAGAACTAGAACAGAACTAGAACAGAACTAGAACAGAAATAGAACAGAACTAGAAAAGTACAAGAACAGAATTAGAACAGAACTAGAACAGAATTGGCAAGGAAACCTTCTTCGAACTAAAGAAAATGTAAAACCCCTACAAAATCATGTATAAGTATGTTTCTGCAGCAACAAAAAAGCATAAATTCTGGTTGCCAAGCATAACACACATTTGTACAATTGTACACACCGGAAATAGCAGGAAAAAAAAAAACACAACAAAATTTGTTGATGAACTGTAAAAGGAGAAGCCCATTAAAACTGGAAACCTAATGCAATTCCATATGTATAGGAGAATGAAGAAGGTGGTAATAGGAACGGAAAAACAAAAATGGGGGAAAAAAATAAACAAAAAGCCATTGACGACAACGGCACAACAACATTTACCACACTGAAGAGCAACTAAAGAGCCTTTACGAATGTGATTGCTATTGCCACTGTTTCTGCCTCTGCCACCACAGTTATTATTGTTGTTGTTATTATTTTTTACTCTACTCTTATTTATTTTATTTTCTTGTTTTTCCAAACTCTGGGGAAAAATCAATGGTAAAACGTTACGACTTGGCTGGCGCTAGTTAAAAAGGAATGTTGAGGAACAAATTTATAACAATATCTTGTTATTGTTTTATTTAACGAATTCCATTAGTTTTATTTTTCATTTTTTATTCTCGATTTATTTTGGAGTTTGCTTTTGAAGATTTGAAGTAGTGTAATCATTGCCAGAGTTTATAAATATGTATTGATGGTATTTATACAATTTTCTGAAAATTGATTGATGATGATTCAAGTGTGTCTTACTATCCTAGAGGTTATCGTTGACATATATTTGAATTTGTATTTTTGGTTCATTTCTTCTTATTTTATCTTTTTAGGATTTTATTGTCTTTTTTGTTTTTAAAGTCAATATTATTCTTTTTTATTTCTACTGTTAAACGGAAATAGGAAATGACACTTGTGTTGTTGGTTTGTTTGTGTCAAAAGTTATTTAAAGAGTTTTTAGGAATTTCTTTTGGATAATTTCCAAAAAAAACTTAAGAGAGACTCAATGAATTGTTGCCAATGGTCAGGTTAGAGGTCAATGAACGTATTAGTTTCTAGTTTGTGTGTGTGTGTTTTTCTGTGGCTTTAAAGTAATAATTGTAATTGAAATTGCTTTTGATTTGGCAAAGTGTTTTTATGAAGAAAATTTCAATATATAAAGAATTTATAAGAAAGCAGTCTATAGACCAATTTGTTGGGGATTATAACGTAGTCTTTAGTCTGAACTATAGGCTTTGATCAACTCTATTGTCTGGCCTTTGAAAAAGGTATAATATGGACTATTTTCTATATATTTTTTAGTTTAGTCTAAACTATAGTATAGTCAATGGTCTGGTTTATAGTTTAGTCTATAGTCTAGTCCATAGTCTAGTCTATAGTCTAGTCTATAGTCTAGTCTATAGTCTAGTCTATAGTATAGTCTATTGTCTAGTATATTGTCTAGTCAACAGTCTAATCTATAGTCTAGTCTATAGTCTAGTCTATAGTCTAGTCTATAGTCTAGTCTATAGTCTAGTCTATAGTCTAGTCAATAGTCTAGTCTATAGTCTAGTATATAGTCTAG
>NC_060951.1:5695963-5710975 GCF_022045245.1 Lucilia cuprina
CAGAACTAGAACAGAACTAGAACAGAACTAGAACAGAACTAGAACAGAACTAGAACAGAACTAGAACAGAACTAGAACAGAACTAGAACACAACTAGAACACAACTAGCACAGAACTAGCACAGAACTAGAACAGAACTAGAACAGAACTAGAACAGAACTCGAACAGAACTAGAACAGAACTAGAACAAAAATAGAACAGAACTAGAACGCAACTTATTTCTACAGCAATAAATCTCTTCATCTTAAAAATGTGCAAAAAATTTGTCCCCCTCAGTTCAACTTTTTACAATTTACTAACTGCAAATCTAGATATATATATACTTTTACAACCAATTTAATATGTTTTTCTTACGTTCAATTTCAATATGATTACTAAACCGATTTACATTTACAAGCCACTATTACAATCACATAATGATCATCATTATCATAAAAAAAGAAACTGATAGGACTCGGGAGTCTAGAGTGAGTCGAGAGGTTCCTTACAAACACACACACACACACAAACACTATACAGCTAAAATGACATCTCATTACTAGTTAGAGAGTTGGTAAGTAGTTGAAATGTTAGAGCAAGAGACAACAATTGTGGACAGACCGTGTTGTTAAGATGAGAATATATATGTGGGTCTGTTGTTTGCAGGAGGTCTGTAGCAAAATACAAATTTAAAAAATATATAATGTTGTAAATATTTATAAAAACAGACATAATATTGTAATTTACAATTGGATTTTGTTGGTGGGTTGGCTTTTTTCCTTGTTGTCTTGTTGTTGTTTTATGGTACCCTACCGAATGGTTTATGGATAGTCTAGACTATAGTGTAATCTATAGTAGAGTCCATAGTCTAGTCTATAATCAAGTCAATAGTCTAGCGTATTAGAAGTTTAGCTGATGACTCTGTCTTGATCTTTGAGTTCTTAATAACTGAATAGTTTAAGTAGCATACTTTCGTTTCGCCTCTGCCTGTCCTTAGTGCTACCAGTAGAAAATAGCAAATGTTTATATTTGTTTTTCTAAATAACGTTGGTGTTATTATTTTGTTATTTTTCTAAATGAATTTTTACACACAAAACAAACAAACAAATTCCCTTTTATGTAATATTTTTTGTAAAATTCTAGACTATAAACCAACATGAAAGACCTAAGCCACCATATAGTAACAAAGTTAATAGTTTATATTGTTTAGAAATGTTGTTGTTATTCTTTTAGACAAATAGAAGGGAATTTTTTTATTTTTTAATTGGTTAAGGGAACCAACACTGCTTGCTTTCGGAGTAAAGTATCAAAATCCAGATTTTCTCTTAAAGAGTAAGAAGGCTTAAAAGTTTTTTACCTCCCGAGTTGAGTTTCCGAGAATGAGTTTCATATGTAATGAAAACACAGAGAGAAAAAGATCACTTTCTCTCTCCGAGTGGATCACTTTCACTTCATAGATCGTAGTGTCAAAAGAGAAATCTTGTTCTTTAAGAAATATCTCTTTCGCCTTCCGAGTAATCTTTTATACGCTCTCATTTTCTAAAGATTAGCTTCCATTTCGAATGAGTTTCAATTATATTGAAAACACAGAGAGAGAAAGATCACTTTCTCTCTCCGAGTAGAAAGTTTTTGTAAACTAGGAAAGCTTTCCTATATCTTTGTGCGAAGCTTTCCAATTTTCTAGTATTTATCTTCTGATAATGAGATATAATGATCATCTCTTAAAGAGGATTAAGGCATAAAAGATCAGAGTGTCAACGGAGAGATATTGTTCTTGAAGAAAGAATTCTTCACCTTGCGAGGAATCTTTCAAATTTCTTCATTTCTAAATGATTAGCTCTCACTTCGAACAAGTTTTAAGTGTATTGAGATTAAAAAGATAATTTCCTTTGAAAGAGATCACTCTTATTTTTTGAGTGGAAAGATCTTCTTGATCTTTTGTAGTAAGCTTTCTAATCTCAAAGTATTTATCTTCTCTTAATGATCAAGGTATGAAAGATCGGAGTGTCAACATAGAGATCTTGTTCTTGAAGAAAGATCTCTTTCACCTTCTGGGTAATCTTTCAAAAGCCCCTTATTTTCTAATGATTAGCTTCCACTTTGAATGAGTTTCAATTATATTCTCTTAAAGTGGAACAAGGCTTAAGAGATCGGAGTTCTGTTCGTGAAGAAAGATCTTCTTCACCTTCTAAGTAATCTGTAAAAAATACCTTAGTTTCTAATGATTAGCTCCGATTTCAATTGAGTTTTAATTGTATTGAGAGAAAAGAGATAATTTTACTTGAGAAAGATCCTCCGATTAGATTGATCTTGTTTTTCTTGGAAACTTTTCCAGGCCTTTGGATAATTAGAAATAACGATATTTTCTTAAAGAAGATCAATATGTAAATGATTTAAGTGTCAAGAGAGAAAGAGAGAGGGAGAGTGAGATATTGCTCTTGAAGAAAGATCTTCTTCAGATTCCGAATAATCTTTAAAATATCCAGATTTTTAATGACTGTATTGAGAACAGAGAAAGTTCTCTTTCGCTCTCCAAGTAGAACTTGTTCTTTAGGAAAGCTTTCCTACACCGGTCCATTTTCCTAGTATTTATCTTTTGATAGAAAGAAATAATGATATTCTCTTAAAGAGAAACAAGGCATTAATGATCAGAGTGTCAAGAGAGAGAGAGGATCTTGACTTGAAGAAAGATCCTGTTTCAAGAAGAAACCATTTTGTTTTTTAGTAAATATATGCTACACCTATAGGGTAAGCTTTCAAACCCATAATTTCTTTGTATAAGTAGAAAATAAAGCTACGAATGATCATTCCAAAACGATCATTTCCTAATTATTATCTTTCAGTTAAAGATATCTGGAAAATTTTCTACATTTCCTTTGGTCACATTATTTCCTTCGATTTGTTTCAAAAATGATTTGTCTGTCTATATTTGCTACATCACACACGTCCTTTCCGTCTAGCAACTCTTTCAATAACCAGCTATCTATACCCTACATTATAAATTTTCTCTATATATTACAACATTTGTGTGTTACTCTGCTGTTGTTATTAAAGTCAACACCCATCTTAACTGTATTCATTATTTTTTTGTTTGTTCTTTACACTAATGGTTGGGTGTAAAACAACAACAACAGCAATGACTATACTGGTCATAATAAGTAGCAATAGTAACAGCAACTTGCTACAAATAACTAAACAGATATTGAAAATACTATTAGACAAAACTATGTTTTCCTATGTTTTACATACAAACACTGCTATTACAAGGTGCACTTACTCTAGCTAGACTTTAGTTTAAATATAGCACACTACTCGAAACTGCTTAAAAGAATAACAAAAACAACAACAAGAGAAAATTTACACCCATGCAGCAGCACCTCTAAATAGCACACAACAAACTTAAATAGACAGTAAACACAGTAGTTGTAGAGGACTAACAAAATGTATCCACTTTTATCCACTAAACTAGCTGAAGCAGTTGGTACTCTTCCACTTTGCCTACACTTCTATACAGTATACAGATATTTTGTTCCTAATACTACAAGACTCGTATGTATATGACCATGATAATCTCTTTAGCTCTGTCAGATTTATTTTGTTCTTACATATTCGTATTGGACTGCACTTTTGCCAAAGTAAAACAGACACATTTTTGTGGCGGGGGGAGAATGCGGGGAAGTCAAGTCAGCTCTAGTCAGTCATTCATATAGTCATTCAGCCATGTTAGCCACTACATTGCCAATGTCTACACCCACTCTCGTCGCACTTGGTAGTTTAAAACATTGGAAAAGTCTTTAGTATTGTGCATATGGCAGCAGGCAAAA
The DNA here is from genome assembly GCF_022045245.1 of Lucilia cuprina. NCBI lineage: Eukaryota > Metazoa > Arthropoda > Insecta > Diptera > Calliphoridae > Lucilia > Lucilia cuprina. The sequence continues at coordinate 5,699,767 of NC_060951.1, forward strand.
AACTTGGTCAACTATGCACACATTTATTTTGAAAAAGAGAGATATAAAACACTCATAGAACTAATTATAGGGACAGATGAATTGAAAGAACCAGACTAGACTATAGACTAGATTCTAGACTAGACCATACACTACATTATAAAAAATAGGCTAGACTAAAGAGACTATAAACTAGACTATAAACTAAACTATTGACTATAATATAGACTACACTATAGACTAGACTATAGACTAGACTATAGACTAGACTATAGACTAGACTATAGACTAGACTATAGACTAGACTATAGACTAGACTAGACTATAGACTAGACTATAGACTAGACTATAGACTAGACTATAGACTTGACTATAGACTAGACTGTAGACTTGACTATAGACTAGACTGTAGACTAGACTATAGACTAGACTTTAGATTAGACTAAAGACTGGATTATAGACTAGACTATAGACTATACTATAAACTAGACTATAGACTAGACTATAGACTTTACTATAGACTAGACTATAGACTAGACTATAGACTAGACTATAGACTAGACTATAGACTAGACTATAGACTAGACTATAGACTAGACTATAGACTAGACTATAGACTAGACTATAGACTAGACTATAGACTAGACTATAGACTAGACTATAGACTAGACTATAGACTTGACTATAGACTAGACTGTAGACTTGACTATAGACTAGACTGTAGACTAGACTATAGACTAGACTTTAGATTAGACTAAAGACTGGATTATAGACTAGACTATAGACTAGACTATAGACTTTACTATAGACTAGACTATAGACTAGACTATAGACTAGACTATAGACTAGACTATAGACTAGACTATAGACTAGACTATAGACTAGACTATAGACTAGACTATAGACTAGACTATAGACTAGACTATAGACTAGACTATAGACTAGACTATAGACTAGACTATAGACTAGACTATAGACTAGACTATAGACTAGACTATAGACTAGACTATAGACTAGACTATAGACTAGACTATAGACTAGACTATAGACTAGACTATAGACTAGACTATAGACTAACTATAGACTAGACTATAGACTAGACTATAGACTAGACTATAGACTAGACTATAGACTAGACTATAGACTAGACTATAGACTAGACTATAGACTAGACTATAGACTAGACTATAGACTAGACTATAGACTAGACTATAGACTAGACTATAGACTAGACTATAGACTAGACTATAGACTAGACTATAGACTAGACTATAGACTAGACTATAGACTAGACTATAGACTAGACTATAGACTAGACTATAGACTAGACTATAGACTAGACTATAGACTAGACTATAGACTAGACTATAGACTAGACTATAGACTAGACTATAGACTAGACTATAGACTAGACTATAGACTAGACTATAGACTAGACTATAGACTAGACTATAGACTAGACTATAGACTAGACTATAGACTAGACAATAGACTAGACTATAGACTAGACTATAGACTAGACTATAGACTAGACTATAGACTAGACTATAGACTAGACTATAGACTAGACTATAGACTAGACTATAGACTAGACTATAGACTAGACTATAGACTAGACTATAGACTAGACTATAGACTAGACTATAGACTAGACTATAGACTAGACTATAGACTAGACTATAGACTAGACTATAGACTAGACTATAGACTAGACTATAGACTAGACTATAGACTAGACTAGACTATAGGCTAGACTATAGACTAGACTATAGACTAGACTATAGACTAGACTATAGACTAGACTATAGACTAGACTATAGACTAGACTATAGACTAGACTATAGACTAGACTATAGACTAGACTATAGACTAGACTATAGACTAGACTATAGACTAGACTATAGACTAGACTATAGACTAGACTATAGACTAGACTATAGACTAGACTATAGACTAGGCTATAGACTAGACTATAGACTAGACTATAGACTAGGCTATAGACTAGACTATAGACTAGACTATAGACTAGACTATAGACTAGAATGTAGACTAGACTATAGACTAGATTATAGACTAAACTATAGACTAAGCTATAAACTAGACTATTGACTAGATTATAGACTAGATTATAGACTAGACTATAGACTAGACTATTGACTAGACTATAGAATAGACTATAGACTAGACTATAGACTAGACTATAGACTAGACTATAGACTAGATTTTAGATTATACTATAGACCAGACTATAGACTAGACTATAGACTAGAATATAGAATAGACTATAGACTAGCCGATAGACAGGACTTTAGACTAAAATCTAGTCCAGACGCTATAAAACATAATTATTCAAAATATTATTGAAATCTCCGAACTTTTTGACTAGACTATAGACTAGAATATAGACTAGACTATAGACTAGATTATAGACTAAACTATAGACTAAGCTATAGACTAGACTATAGACTAGATTATAGACTAGACTATTGACTAGACTATAGAATAGACTATAGACTAGACTATAGACTAGACTGTAGACTAGATTTTAGACTATACTATAGACTAGACTATAGACTAGACTATAGACTAGACTATAGACTAGACTATAGACTAGACTATAGACTAGACTATAGACTAGACTATAGACTAGACTATAGACTAGACTATAGACTAGACTATAGACTAGACTATAGACAACTATAGACTAGACTATAGACTAGACTATAGACTAGACTATAGACTAGACTATAGACTAGACTATAGACTAGACTATAGACTAGACTATAGACTAGACTATAGACTAGACTATAGACTAGACTATAGACTAGACTATAGACTAGACTATAGACTAGACTATAGACTAGACTATAGACTAGACTATAGACTAGACTATAGACTAGACTATAGACTACACTATAGACTAAACTCTAGTCCTGATTATAGACCAAGCTACAGTCCAGACGCTATAAAACAGAATTATTCAAAATATTATTGAAATCTCTGAACTTTTTTCTCAACTAATATCTTGTTGTTGCGTTGCATATACCCCCAATAGTGTCTGTGTTGTAGACAAATTATAACAACAACTTAGAAATAACACAAATTTTTTGTGTCTATATTTTTGTGTTGTTTTATTTTATAAACTCATTCCCATACATAAATAGAAAAAGAAACTAAAAAATACTAGAAATATTCTATATACAAGTGTATGCTTATGCAATTGTTGGGTTCCAAAAAAAAAAAACAGAAAACGTAAAATCTGTTTAAAAAACATGACCATTTCTGTCTATACTAAGAAAGGGAAGGTAAGCCAAGATAGAGAAGCACGTTTGGAAAGAATAGCAGAAATTGTAAAGAAATTTAGAAAATATATAGAAATCCTTTTTTTGTATACAAGGGATAAATAAAATAAATAAAATTACTGCTTTAGCAATTAGAGCGACCTGAAGTTCTTTTGGGAACTGGGAGCTATCCTTCTCCTCTTGCAAATTTTTTTCTAACAATTTTTTTTGCTAGTTCCATTAGAAGAAAATAAAAAAACTTAAAAATTGCTCTTGACATGTTTAGTTATATTTGCTATTTTTTGTTCGCTGTTTACTACATTTTTTCTATATAGTTCTTATAGTCAATTATTTTTGTAGTTGGCATATTTTTTGCGCTTCAGCTCCCCTATTTTGTGTAGTTATGTCAGTACAATAAAATTTACATTGCAATTGCATCTACTAAAAGTATTTGCAATTGCCAAAGGAGAAAAAACAAACAAGAAAGTGATGTAATGACTATTTTGGGGGAAAAATGTCCATAACGATTGGGTTCATAATGACAGAGGAAATATAGTTAAGTCGAGTTAAAAGTTGAGTATGTAGTCTACTAGTGTGTAGTTAAGTTTACAGTTTGGTTTATAGACTAGTGTATAGCCTTGTTTATAGTATAGTCTATAGTCTAGTCTATAGTCTAGTCTATAGTCTAGTCTATAGTCTAGTCTATAGTCTAGTCTATAGTCTAGTCTATAGTCTAGTCTATAGTCTAGTCTATAGTCTAGTCTATAGTCTAGTCTATAGTCTAGTCTATAGTCTAGTCTATAGTCTAGTCTTTAGTCTAGTCTATAGTCTAGTCTATAGTCTAGTCTATAGTCTAGTCTATAGTCTAGTCTATAGTCTAGTCTATAGTCTAGTCTATAGTCTAGTCTATAGTCTAGTCTATAGTCTAGTCTATAGTCTAGTCTATAGTCTAGTCTATAGTCTAGTCTATAGTCTAGTCTATAGTCTAGTCTATAGTCTAGTCTATAGTCTAGACCATAGTCAGTCTATAGTCTAGACCATAGTCAGTCTATAGTCTAGTCTATAGTCTAGTCTATAGTCTAGTCTATAGTCTAGTCTATAGTCTAGTCTATAGTCTAGTCTATAGTCTAGTCTATAGTCTAGTCTATAGTCTAGTCTATAGTCTAGTCTATAGTCTAGTCTATAGTCTAGTCTATAGTCTAGTCTATAGTCTAGTCTATAGTCTAGTCTATAGTCTAGTCTATAGTCTAGTCTATAGTCTAGTCTATAGTCTAGTCTATAGTCTAGTCTATAGTCTAGTCTATAGTCTAGTCTATAGTCTAGTCTATAGTCTAGTCTATAGTCTAGTCTATAGTCTAGTCTATAGTCTAGTCTATAGTCTAGTCTATAGTCTAGTCTATAGTCTAGTCTATAGTCTAGTCTATAGTCTAGTCTATAGTCTAGTCTATAGTCTAGTCTATAGTCTAGTCTATAGTCTAGTCTATAGTCTAGTCTATAGTCTAGTCTATAGTCTAGTCTATAGTCTAGTCTATAGTCTAGTCTATAGTCTAGTCTATAGTCTAGTCTATAGTCTAGTCTATAGTCTAGTCTATAGTCTAGTCTATAGTCTAGTCTATAGTCTAGTCTATAGTCTAGTCTATAGTCTAGTCTATAGTCTAGTCTATAGTCTAGTCTATAGTCTAGTCTATAGTCTAGTCTATAGTCTAGTCTATAGTCTAGTCTATAGTCTAGTCTATAGTCTAGTCTATAGTCTAGTCTATAGTCTAGTCTATAGTCTAGTCTATAGTCTAGTCTATAGTCTAGTCTATAGTCTAGTCTATAGTCTAGTCTATAGTCTAGTCTATAGTCTAGTCTATAGTCTAGTCTATTGTCTAGTCTATAGTCTAGTCTATAGTCTAGTCTATAGTCTAGTCTATAGTCTAGTCTATAGTCTAGTCTATAGTCTAGTCTATAGTCTAGTCTAAAGTCTAGTCTAGTTCTAGTTTTATCTACAGTCTAGTCTATTGTTTAGCCTTTAGGCTAGCCTTATGTCATCTAAATTATTATTATAAATTTCAAAAATTTTCCATAAAAAGATAAATTTAAATTTTTCCACTTACCTGTCATTAACAATAATAACTCCTAATGAAAAAAATGTTTTTAAATAAAATCCTCCAACCCGACAAAGTTTAGGAAAAAATCCATAAAGACCAGGAAATGCATTTTGTAGCTAAATGTTAGCAGCACATGAGAAAAGGTTGTGCTGATGGTGGTGGTGATGAAAGCTGACAAGTATTAGTGGTATGATGACAGGCTGTGCTTAAATCCCTCGTTGCTTGTTCTAGTTACACGTGGAGTTGACAAAGCATGAAGCAAGAATTAGACACGTCTTAGACACTTTTGCAAAAAGTACACCCCATTTAGTAATAAATGAAAAAGTTTTTTTCTTTTCTGGTTTTTTGAAAACACACGAACACAATTGTATGGAGCACTTTGAAACGCGTACGCGAGAAAAAAACAAAACGAGTTTAAAATATCACGACAAAGGAAGTAAAGAATAGGCGACGACGAACGAATATTTACAATTAAGAAGAAGTTTTTGTTGTAGCAGGAAATGAGAAGTTTATTTAAATTTTTTAGCAACAATTAGAAAGAAAATGGCTTTAAAATTGAAGAAATTTTCTTGAGAGATTTTTTTATTAAAAGCTGTGCTTAAAGTTTTTGGAGCTTTTTTTATTTAGGCGTTTTTTTTAATTGTTTTTTTTTATTAACTATTTTTGGTTTTATTTTGTTTTATGTAAGTAATATTTTAACTTTTTAAACGTTTTGGTTTTTATTTAAACGATTTTTTACTTAAGCGTTTTTTTTAATTTTGGTTTTTTACAAAAACTGGTGTTTTTTCTTGAGGAAATTTAAGAATGTTTAATATATTTTGTTATAGAATTGTTAAAAATGTGATTTTTAAAATGAATTCTTGAATTTTTGGAAAATTTGTATTTTAGCGATTTTTGTTGATTGTTTTTGATCATAGTTTTTTTAAGCTTTTCTTTTGCAAAACATAAATTTTTTATTGTAATTTTATGTTTTCTTAAAAAAATGTCTGTTTTTCTATAATTTAAAACGTTTTTGGCGACTTTATAGTTTAAGCGATTTTTATAATTTTTTCTTAAAATTTCACAATTTCTAAATTTTTATAACAAACTTTTGTGGTTTTCATTTACATAAGTGAGTAATACATGAAATTCCTTTGAAATTTTGGCGCTTTTTAATGATTTGTTATTTTGGCGTTTTTTTTTTTTTTTTTGTAATTTGAAATTTTTTAAATTTTTAATATTTTTTATAGAAATCTAAACTTGAATAAGTTTTAAATACTTTTTATAAAATTTTATTTTTTTTTTAATTTTTAAAAAATTTTTAAATTATTTTTTATTTAAGCGTTTTTTTATTTTTTCAAAATTTCTTCTGGAAATTTTAAAATTTTATATAAAAAAGTACTTTTTAATATTTATTAATTAATATTTTAATATTTTAAACAAATTTTTACCACTTTTTCAAAATTTTTATTTTGGCGTTTTTTTCCGATTACTAAAATTTTTAACATTAAACGCTTTGTTTTTTAGTAGTTTTTTATTATACTTAAATTTTTTACTATTTTATAACGTTTTTCTTTTAATTTTCTTTGATTTTATTAAAATTTGTGACTTTTTTATTTTGGCGTTTTTTCAAAAACTTTTTATTTTCATTATTTTAAAACTGCCATCACATAAGGTTCTTTTAATTTGTAAAATTTCATTAATTTTTATCACATTTCTTAAGGTTTTGTGATAGTTTTGAGACTTTTTTATTTAAGCGATTTTTTTTATTTCTTTATTTCTTAAGATTTTAAAGTGGATTTCACTGTGTCTTTAACCGCTTTTTATTACTTATATAATTTTTAATAATTTGTTTTGAGATTTGGTTTCATTTTGAGACTTTTTTTATTTAAGCGATTTTTTTGGAGTTTAAGTAAATTTTTCAATTTTTCATAGAAAAAACTTTTAGTTTTATTATTTTCAGCTGCTTTTTTATGTTTTGAGAACTTTATAATTGATTTCCACTAGAGTTATGCCTCATTAAGAGCTTCCTTTATTTAAGCGATTTTTCCTAAAATTGAAAAATTTAAAGAAATTTGTTATTATTATTAAAATTTTAAACTAGCACAATGTTAGGTTTTAATATTTTAGTAAAAAAAGTGATGATAGAGTTAACAAGTATTGAAAAAAAGAGTTTTTATTTAAGCGTTTTTTCTGCAGTTGCAAAATTTCTATAATTTTTATAATAAATCAAGTTGTTGCATTATTTTCTATTGAGATTTTCAGTTTTTTTGTTATTTTATTTTGAAAAAAGTTTAAATGTGGTTAATTTAGCGTTTTTGTAATTAAGCGCTTTTTTATTTAAATTGAAAATTTTGTTTATTTAGTTTGAAAGTGTGTTTTTAAGACTACTGGCTACATGTATAGTTGTTTTTCATTAAATTTAATGACAATATTGCCTATTTAGCTGTTTTTTTGTTTAAGCGCTTTTTCCAAAATTTATTGGTTTGAAAACTTTTTTTATATTTTTTTTTAATTTCAAATATATTTCTTGTTTTTTATATAATTTCAATAAAGTATTTGTGCCATTGTTAAAAAATAGAGTTTTCTATTCCAACGTTTTTTTTTTTTTAATCTTTTTAAGCGTTTTTTTTTCCAAAATTAAAAAATGTTCCAAAAATTTTTATTTTTTTAATTCTTGTTTAAATTTCTATAAAAAATAACATTTCTTATGGCATTTTCAGTTGAAATATGTATGTGAAAGTGGCTGGAATTTAGCGCTTTTCTATTTAAGCGATTTTTGTAAAAATATAAAGTATGAAAATGTTTGCGTTTTTTAAATATTTCTTAAAGATTGAAAATATGTTTTTTAAATTTTAAATGTTTTTGCTACAAAATATCTTAAAAATGTGGCAAATTAAGCGCTTTTCCTTTAAGCGTTTTTTGTGAAAATTAAAATTTTTAAAAATATTTTTAAAATAAAAGATTTTTTTTAATAATTTTATTTAAATTGTTATAAAAACTTTAAAAATAAACTTATTTTCCGGCAAATTTAGTGCTTTTTATTTAAGCGCTTTTCGTTTTTTTTTTTTTTAATAAAAAGAATTTTTTTTAATAATTTTATTTAAATTGTTATAAAAACTTTAAAATTAAATATATTTTCCTTCAAAATTTAGCGCTTTTTATTTAAGCGATTTTTTTAAAAATTGATTTTTTTAGGTTTGTTTTACAGTTTTTAAGTGTGTTTTACAGTTCAAGAGAAATGTTTATGTTTTTTTTTTGATAAAATATTAATAAAAAGTGATCAATTTGGCGCTTTATATTTAAGCGTTTTTTAATTAACATTTTTAACTGTTTTAAAAGGCGTTTTAAGTTTAATGATGGTTTAAAAGTTTTTTATTTGAAATCTTGTTAAAATAAAGCCACTTTAGCGCTTTTTTATTTAAGCGATTTTTTTCAAGTTTTAAAATTTCTTTAAATTTGTTAAAATTTGAATTCTGTTTTCACTTTTTTGAAGGTTTATAAGGATTTATATACCAATTTACTTTAAAATTTGATCAATTGGGCGCTTTTTTATTTAAGCGTTTTTTTCAAAATTTTAATTTTTCAAAAAATTTGCTTTACTTCTCTATATTTGAAATTGTTTTTTTCTTTTGCAAAGGATTTCTAAAGGTTTATGACAATTTTAAAGGTTTTTTTGCTAAAATACTTCAAAATATGGTCAATTTAGCGCTTTTTTGTTAAAGCGATTTTTTCAAAATTTTTCATTTTTTCACAAAATTTGCTTTTTTAAAGGATTTCGAAAGGTTTATGACAATTTTGAAGATTTTTTATGCTTAATTATTTAAAATGTGGTCAATTTGGCGCTTTTTTATTTAAGCGTTTTTTTTCAAATTTTTTATCTTTTTTACTTTTTAAAGATTTCTAAAGGTTTATGACAATTTTAAAGGCTGTTGTATGCTAAATTACTCAAAATGTGGTCAATTTAGCGCTTTTTTTATTTAAGCGTTTTTTCAAAATTTTAATTTTTTTCACAAAATTTGCCTTACTTTTCCTCTTTTGCCAAGCATATGTTTTGTGTAATAGGGAATATTTTGTTTTTTGTTGTTGTTTTATTTTTCTTTTACTCTTTGTTTATGCCTGCTGTGTTTCTCTCTTAAGGGACTCTTCTGCCTTTAAAAGTTTATTTTTTGAAGTTTGAAAAAGAAAACAACAATTATACAGAAGAAAATAACAGTAACATAAAAGGGGAGCCTGACTGCCTGGCAGAGGCGCATGTTAAAATAAACAAAAACAACAAAAACACTAGAGTTTTTTTTCTTGTTGTTTTTTGTTTTGCCAAAGGAATAAAAACAAAACAGAAACAATAACAACAAATGCAAAGTTTGGGAGAATGATGGATTTGAGAAAGAAAAGAAAAGGAAAAAACAACAAACACAACAATAAGAAGAAGCAGCAGCAGCAGCTAGCTAAAGAAGAACAAGAGCTAAAGAAATTTACAAAAGGGAGTTGGTTTTTTCTTTTAATGCAAAAAAAAAGTTTTTTATTAAAAGGAAACTTTTTCTTTTAAAAAAATTAACTTTTTCTAAACAATTCTAACATGTTAATAATATTTCATATATTTGTTAATAATTTATTATAAAATTAAAAGTTTAATTACTTGTAATTTTAATTAATTTCTATTAAATATGTTTAATAAAAGCACTTTTGTAATTACTTTTTGTTTAAACAATTAACATTTCTTTTTACATTTTTCTTTTTATTCCAAACTTTTTCATAAATTCCTTTTTATTTATAACAAAAATCACACGCACACACACTTTATTACATTTAAATTTAAATATTTTTTCATTACAATTATTTAAAGCGAAACAAAAAAACTTTTAACCGAAATTGTAAAAAAAAGAAGCCCGTTTCTTTTTTAATTTGTTGTTTATGCTAAGATGTCGTATGAAAAACTGCTCTTACTCAATAAAATTTATTTTAAACCACTAACAAATTAGTTCCCACAACATGTATAGAAAAACAGAAGCAACCAACAACAACAACAATAACTACACTCATCAACTAAATAACCCCATCATAACAGTTTACTAATGTCTCACTAATATTTAACAGCGAAAAGAGTGTAGGAAGTAGACAATAGTAGTCAGCTAATGTAAAGCTCTCTCTGTTATTAACTTTGTTATGGTTTTGCTGTTGCTGAAATGTAAATAGTCATTATTAAGCTCTTTAAGTTTTTCACTCTCTCTAGTAGTTCGTAACATTGTTTTGGTTCTGTTTATGTCTTTTTCATTACACATTCTGTGTAAAATTTTAAGGCATGTTAACAGATTGATGTTGTTGCTTTCTGCTGTAACAGGTGGTTGAAATTAACTAACAGCTGTTGTTTTACTGAACAGGGTGTTGCACATAAGAAATAGAAGTAAACGGACAACACTGAGCACAACTAACTAAATAACCATAGTCAAGTATACAGTCGAGTATATAGAATAGTTTATAGTCCCGTCTATAGTCTAGTCTATAGTCTAGTCTACAGTTTAGTCTGTAGTCTAGTCTATAGTATAGTCTATAGTCTAGTCGATAATCTAGCCTTAAGTCTAGTCATAATCTAGTCTGTAGTCTATTCATATAGCCTAGCCTATTGTCCAATCTATAACCTAGTCTATAGTCTTGTCTATAGGCTAGTCTATAGTCTAGACTATAATCTAATCTAAAGTGTAATCTATAGTCTAATCTATAGCCTAATCTATAGTCTAGCTTATAGTCTAGTTTATGGTCTAGTATCTTTAGTCTATAGTCTAGTCTATAGTCTAGTCAATAGTCTAGTCTATAGTCTAGTCTATAGTCTAGTCTATAGTCTAGTCTATAGTCTAGTCTATAGTCTGGTCTATAGTC
>NC_060951.1:5711075-5714394 GCF_022045245.1 Lucilia cuprina
TATAGTCTAGTCTATAGTCTAGTCTATAGTCTAGTCTATAGTCTAGTCTATAGTCTAGTCTATAGTCTAGTCTATAGTCTAGTCTATAGTGTAGTCAATAGTCTAGTCAATAGTCTAGTCAATAGTCTAGTCTATAGTCTAGTCTATAGTCTAGTCTATAGTCTAGCCTATATTCTAGGCTATAGTATAGTCTGTAGTCTTGTCTAGTCTATAATACAGTTTATAGTCTATTCTAGTCTATAGTCTAGTCTATTGCCTACTCTAGTCTATACCATCTCTCTTTCTGTATGTGTGTGTTTTTCAAACATTTAACACATTTCTATAAATTTTTATTAAACAAAAAAAAAATGAATTGTAGATTTTAATGGAAACTGTTTGCTGTTGCTATTGCTGCCTCATAAAATAGAAATTTGTTTTAATGTATTGTATAGAGATTTGTAGGGAAAGAATTTATATTGTCGCAACATACGTGTAAAATGTTTTATGGTTGTTTTACATGATGGGCGGGCGGACAATACGGCCGAAGGCTTTAGTGGGTGGGGAACATTTAAATAATAAAAAATATAGCAAATGTTGACATTTTATTGTCTGCTACTTTTTATGAGAATGTAAATGTAATTTTTTGTTAAATGTGTAAAATATTTTACTATGAAATAGGTGTTAATTTTTTTGTAGGGTAGTGTTAAAAAATGGAGAAAAGAGGATTTTTTTCTATAAGTTTAGGTTGAAATTTGTTGATTTTTTTTTTGTAATTGAAATTTTAACGACATTCTTTTCTTTTGCAATTACTTTTGACAAGTTTTCCAATATTGTGTTTTTATATTTTTTTGATGCTCCAGACTCTTAGCAGACACCCAAGAATGTTGGATAAACAAATGACAATGTTACTTTAGGAATGTTCTTTAAACAAAAAACACAACAATAAAGAAAATCCTGCATAGAAAAAATGGCAACTTCAAGAGTACTACAAAAGCAATTATCACAAAATTGAACATGTTTTTGGGGAAAAAAAGGGATAACAACAAATTGAAAGCAAACATCAACAAACCTTCACTGAACGAAAAAGGACATTTGCAAAAAGGAGTTTTTAAAGAGAACAATTTTTTAAATTCTGTTTAAAAAAATGTAAAACTAATTTAAGTTCCCCCTTTCTAGCTAGCTTGCACTTTTTCAATTTTATGTTAAATGTTTTTGATCATGCTCTTCTCATAAACATTTTGCTGCAAAAATAAATCTTATTTTATAGAAAATTATATATATTTTTTTGTTGTTTGTCTTAAACAACAATGACTGAATGTCATGTCATCTAATTAAATTTTCTTTTCATTTTCTTGTCTTGGTTTTTTCCTTATGCTGGCGCTGCTGCTTCTGCCATAAAGTATTTCTGAAGTACCTTGAGAACGTAACGTTCTGTGTACGTTTTATGGCTTAAACACGTTCAAATTAATTTTCTACACTATTACCACAAAAATAATAAAAAACTTGTTTTTTTTTTGTTTTTCAAAAAATTTTTTTTGGGGAAGTTAAAACAGTGTTTTGGAAGTCAAAAAATTTAAAATTTCTTTGACCTTTTTCCACTTTCAATGATTTTTCTTTAAATGTTGCTAATTTCTCGAATTCCCAAATTGTTTATATAAAATCCCCACTTTGGGAATTTGCAGGGAAAGCTTTTTTAAAGGCAAAACTATTATTGATAAATGTTTTAAACCATTAGCATTTGGATTCTTTAACAAATTTTGCAATTTAACTAATTCCTAAATTGGGGATTTTAAATCTCCTTTTAGGAATGTGAAAAAAAAATTAACAAACTTATTAATTTCTAAAGCTAAATTACATTTAAAATGCCTGAAGTAACAAATTTTCATATTTTTCTAAATTGCCAAAATCTTTAATGACAATCCCCCCTTAAGAAATTTTCCCGGGAAAGCAAATTTTGAGCAAAAGATAACTTTAACAAACGTTTTATAAAATAATTAAACGGATTTTGTATTCAATTTTAAATTTTAATGAATTCCCAAAATGGGGATTTTAAATCTCCTTTTAGGAATTTCAAGAAAAGTAACAAAATCTTGCTTTTTTAAATCTAAGTTATACATATGAAGGGTTTAGCAACAAATTTTCACATTTTTCTAAATTCCCAAAAGCTTTAAATACAATACCCCCTTAACAATTTTCCCGGGAAATCAAAAATAACTTTATCTAATGTTTTGAATGGATTCCTAATCGATTTTTTACATAATATTGCAATTGTATGAATTCCCAAATTGGTGATTTTAAAACTCCCTTTAGGAATTTAAACAAATTTGATATTTCTAACTTAAATTATATTTACCGTCTTAGGTAACAGATGTTAATTAGGATTTGGTAAAAATTTTCTTAAATTTTATGAATTCCTAAAGTTTTTTTTTTTTAAATCCCCACTTTGAAAATTTCAAGGGAAAACTATTTTAAAGTAAAACAATATAGTTGAGGGATTATTATTTACTTTTTTGTTATTTTTTTATATTTTATGGAATACTAAGCGAAAGTTCCCTCTTTTTTAGAAAATGTAATTTTCCCAACTTCTTAAACTCAACCCACTGTTCCTGTTCTCTTTCCTTAATTTAAAAAAAAAACAAAAAACTGTTTTATATTTCTTATAGAATATTGTTTTTGCAAATAGAAAATAAACGTAATGAAATGAAATATTGTGGCAGCTCATTTTTTCTTGAGTCAAAACAGACTGAAATGTCTGTGTCGGGGAAAAAATCATCATAAATCCCAACGATCACGCAAAAGGCATAAACAAGTTTCAAGCATTAAAATGCATACATACATATGTATATGCTACAATAATAATATTGAGCAGCAACAACAACAGCAGTCAGAGTTAAGTTGATGAAATTCAAAATCTCTCCCTTCCCTATTTATTTTTTTTTCTTGAAAAGTCAACCCCAAACGAAACATACTCCTCATACATATGACAGATTACTTTTTGGCCAAACTGCTCTCAACACCTTAACACTGGGGCAATCTTACTAACATACTATACATACATATGTACATATGTGTGAGTGTTTGTAAAGAGGGAAATAAAATATTTAACTGTTATTTGTGTGAGTGTGTGAAAATAATGGTCCTTCTTTGAGGGAATAAGGTACAGTGGAGTGGAACTTTACAATTACTAATTATACACTAAACTATAGACTAGACTGTAGATTAGACTGTAGATTAGACTATAGACTAGACTATAGACTAGACTATAGACTAGACTATAGACAAGACTATAGACTAGACTATAGACTAGACTATAGATTAGACTATAGACTAGACTATAGAC
>NC_060951.1:5714494-5717574 GCF_022045245.1 Lucilia cuprina
AAGACTACAGACTGGAATAAAGGCTATACTATAGACTAGACTATAGACTAGACTATAGACTAGACTATAGACTAGACTATAGTCAAGACTATAGACTAAACTATAGACTAGACTAGACTATAGACTAGACTATAGACTAGACTATAGACTAGACTATAGACTAGACTATAGACTGGACTGTAGGCTAGACTATAGACTAGACTATAGACTAGACTATAGTCTAGACTATAGACTAGACTATAGACTAGACTATAGACTACACTATAGACTACACTATAGACTAGACTATAGACTAGACTATAGACTAGACTATGGACTAGCCTATAGACTAGACTACGGACTAGACTACGGACTAGACTATGGACTAGACTATAGACTAGACTATAGATTAGACAATAGACTGGACTATAGACTAGACTATAGCCGAGTCTAGAGTATAGATTAGATAATATAGTTACCTATAGTCTAGCTCTAGAATATTGAATATTCGATAGTCCAAAAATAGAATATTCCTTAGTCCAAACTATAGAGTATTCTATGGTGCAGACTATTTAGTATTCAGTAGTTCAAGCTTAAGAGTATTTTATAGTCAAGACTATAGTAGAGTATTCTACAGTGAAGACTATAGAGTAGTTTCGAGTCCAGTTTCGGGGTAGTTTATTGTCCAGCCATTTTATGTACCCTTTTCGAACTATTTCTTTAATTTTTTATTCAAATTTTCAAAAACATATTTTATTAAAATAAATTTTTTGGTTTCATTGCATGATTATATACATAAAAATACTGTTATTTAAGTACAAACTGTGAGTAGCCTTAATTACAACTAAAATTTTATTTTCCTTATATATTTTTACAGCGATTCCAAACCGACCATCTTTAAACTCTCCTGCCAAAGCCAGTGAGCTAAATTAGAATCTCTTACCCAAGGCGGCATATAAGCTTGTTTCATATCGACATAAAATCCACCAGATTTATCTTCTAGTTCAGGATCCAAAGCTAAATATATAGCGGTTTGAGCACCCGATTTAATACTTTTAGCAAAAAACTTTAGCAGAGGATGAAACAAACACCAGGTATTTTCGTAAAGTAAATCGGTTAAAACCAAACCGGGATACAGGCAATTAGCAGTTACTGAAGTATCCTGTAGAAGTTCTGCTAATTTGAGAGTAAAGAGCGTATTACAAAATTTACTTTGTAGAAAGGCCTTGAACCATATAAATGATTTTTCACTTTGTAAATCTTGTTTATTGAGTAAAGCTAATATATGAGCATTGGAGGAAATGGTAATAATCCTACTGGGGGCAGAGTTTTTAAGCGTTTCCAGCAGCAGATTGGTGAGCAGAAAATGACCCAAATGATTGGTGGCCAACTGAAGTTCATAACCATCCGAGGAGAGTTGACGTTTTTTAGTTATTATGGCAGCATTATTGATTAATATATGAAGCTTATGTTCTTCTTTGAGGAAATCATCCACAAATTGTTTAACCGATTCGAGGGAAGAGAGATCTAAAGTTCTATTAAACACCTGATGATTTCTACTTTGTTTTATAATATCCAAACGGGCCTCTTCACATTTCTCATAATTCCGACAAGCCATATAGACCTTAGCTCCTCGGCGGGCCATTTCTAAAGCAGTTTCCTTGCCTATGCCCCGATTACAGCCGGTAATTATGACCACTTTACCCTCCAGACGATTGTGTTTTTGATAACGCGGTCCTTGTATATATTTCTTGAGAAAATACAGCATAATCCAGAGAATAGCTACGAGAGCTATGATTCCAAAAACCCAAAACCATAATTGCTCTCTGATATGATTATAATGGGAGATATCTTTGTTTTCGGTATTATTGGAAGATTTTAATCTAAAAAATTTTAAAGTTATTTTCAAGATTTTTTTTTTTAAACTATAAACCACAACTCACTTAATTAATTCCATTTTAAAATTTTCAATAAACTTAGATGTTTTCTCGTCGATGACATGTTTTAAACTGTTTACAATTAAAAGTTTTATTTTTTCTTCGGATTGTTTGCAAATACTGAATCGGCAATAATTTTAAAGCTTTAATGGTCCCATAAGAGAATTAATAAATATTTTTTTCCAATTCAGCATGATTGGAAAATTACACTAAAGGGCAAAATATAAACAAATTTAAACATAAAACAAAAATTACAAAAAATAATACAGTGTCTCCCAAAATTCTATCTAACAAATCCCAATTATTTAAACTCTTACCACCAAAACCTTCTTTTAAATACGTTTTCTCTCTTTTTGCCCCTCACTGTTTTTACTACAAAACCAGTATAAGTTCGTAATGAATGCAAGTAAAACGTCTATAGAATATTTAATTTCGTTTATATGAATTATTAACTAATAACTATTGCTTTATAGTTAAAAATATTATTTCGTACTTATTTGGTTTAATGAAAAAATTTTTTAAGTCCCATACAAGCAATTGTTTTAAATGTATGAGTAAATAAAAACCCTCAAAGAGAACTGAGTATGAAAACATTTGTTGTAAGGTGAGCAAAATGTAATTGGCTTTAAAGCCATAAGTCAAAAAAATAAAACAAAAACTCTTATAGAGAATGTTATACAGCTGTTGTATAATTATCAAAAAAGAATTAAATAATTAAGAAAAAATTTAAAATGTGAGGCAAAACACAGATAATCTAGACTATTAGTATAGACGACAGACGAGACTATTAACTAAACTAAATTATAATAAAGACTCTGGCGCTGACTGTAGTTTAGTCTGTAGTGGAGACTATCAATAGTCGATAGTAGAGTTTTCTGTTCTGTATAGCTTATAGCCCAATCCACAGTCCATATTATAATCTAGTGTATAGTTTAGTCTATAATATAGGCTATAGTCCTGTCTATAGTTTAGTGTAAAGTCTAGTCTATGGTCTAGTCTAGTCTATGGTCTAGTCTAGTCTATAGTCTAGTCTATAGTCTAGTTCTATAGTCTAGTTCTATAGTCCAGTCTATAGTCTAGTCTATAGTCTAGTCTATAGTCTAGTCTATAGTATAGTCTATAGTCTAGTCTATAGTCTAGTCTATAGTCTAGTCTATAGTCTAG
>NC_060951.1:5717674-5719582 GCF_022045245.1 Lucilia cuprina
GTCCTGACTATAGTCTGTCTATAGTCCTGACTATAGTCTGTCTATAGTCCTGACTATAGTCTGTCTATAGTCCTGACTATAGTCTGTCTATAGTCCTGACTATAGTCTATCTATAGTCCTGACTATAGTCTGTCTATAGTCCAGTATAGTCTCAATCGTTTCTATAGACTATAGTGTGTCTATAGTAGGGACTATAGTTTGTCTATTTTCGAGACTATTGTCTTTCAATAGTCGAAACTATTATCTGTCTATAGTCGATACTGTTGTCTGTCTATAATCGATACTGTTGTTTGTCTATAATCGAGACTATTGCCTGTCTATAGTCCAGACTATTGTCTGTCTATAGTCCAGACTATTGTCAGTCTATAGTCCAGACTATTGTCTGTCTATAGTCCAGACTATTGTCTGTCAATAGTCCAGACTATTGTCTGTCTATAGTCAAGACTATTGTCAGTCTATAGTCAAGACTATTGTGCTCTGTAGTCGAGACTGTAGTCTGTCTGCAGACGAGTCAACAGTATATTTATAGTAGAGTAGAGTGCATAATTTTCCTAGCACTTTCTTTAGATTTCTTCATTTGTCCTTTGCCTTATATTTATGTCTGCTTAAACCCCTTTTTTTGTGGGGAGGCTAAACAGTCACAACATGCAGTAATAAAATCACAAAGAAATTGAGGGAAAATGTCATGTTACTTAAGTTGTCAACGACAACAATTTTCTTGTCGAAATCTTAATGTTAAAACAGTTTAACTAGGGGATTTTTATATTATTTTCAACATCCTTTTCATTTATGGTTACTCTATTAGGAAAGTGTATGTGTGTGTATGTGGGATCAAATGATTGTGTGACGGTGTCTTTTAATTACTAGAATGTGAAAATACAAATCCGTTTCAATACGTTTCATTCTTTCTGTCTTTGGCTTTGTACATTTGGCATAAAGTCAAAATGAAAATCTTAATTCTTTTGGCAATTAAATTCTTTAAAATATAACTCTGAAAAAGAAAGGGAAAGAGAAAAAGAAAAATAGATTTCATAGCACTTAATAAAGTAAAAATAGTAGAATGAAAGACATGAGGGGAGGGAGCAAAACAAAATTGAAGCACTAATGAACAGATGAGCTTAAAACCAATGAAATATCTTAAAAAAATGTTTAAATTAAAAAAATACAAAAATAAATTTCTTATTAAAAAATTAAAGCATATGTGAAGGTTGCAAATATAGCAAATAATGTAGCATACTTTAATGCATTATCTAAAAATATCTAGATTATTCTGATATTAAAGTTTTTGTTAAAGAACTCCGACAGTTTTATCTTTCTTTGTATTGTCAACGTATGTTAGTTTAAGATTTTATTACAAACTTTTTAATACTTGCAAATCTTTATATTTACTAAACGCCCTAAGTTATGCTTTATTATTTTTTTATGTTTTGCATATGCGTGCAGTTTATTGTACAAAAATATTTTAGTGTTATTTCTTATGAAAACAAGAATTTTAAGAAATTGTTTAAAAGATACATTTAGTTAAACGAATGTACTAGAGGAGTAGCATTCCAAAAAGATGTTGAGAGGAAATGAAAGCATAACTTAAGGCGTTTTCTTAGTTTTGTTGCACTTTTGCAAATATTTTTTATGATTTGTTGATATTTGCAGTTTTGGTATTGTAAAGGAAAATAAATTTATTATATGATATTGCTTATTTGACTACAGGCTAGATTGCAGACCAGACTATAGCTTGAACTATAGATTAGACTATAGACTAGACTATAGACTAGACTATAGACTAGACTATAGACTAGACTTTAGACTAGACTATAGACTAGATTATAGACTAGACTTTAGACTAGACTATAGACTAGACTATAGACTAGACTATAGACTAGACTATAGACTAGACTATAGACTAGACTA
>NC_060951.1:5719682-5721863 GCF_022045245.1 Lucilia cuprina
CTAGTCTATAGTCTAGTCTATAGTCTAGTCTATAGTCTAGTCTATAGTCTAGTCTATAGTCTAGTCTATAGTCTAGTCTATAGTCTAGTCTATAGTATAGTCGATAGTATAGTCGATAGTGCAATCTATAGTCTAGTCCATAGTCTAATCTATAGTCTAGTCTATAGTCTAGTATAAGTCTAGTCTATAGTCTAGTCTATAGTCTAGTCTATAGTCTAGTCTATAGTCTATTCCATAGTCTAGTCTATAGTCTAGTCTATAGTCTAATCTATAGTCTAATCTATAGTCTAGTCTATAGTCTAGTACATAGTCTAGTCTATAGTCTAGTACATAGTCTAGCCTAATATCTTCGCGGAATTACTATTTAAGAAAATTGTAAATGAATTTTTCGAAAAATAAATAAATTTAATAAAATTAGAAAAAATAGTCTAGTCTATTGTCTAGCTTTTAGTTTGTCTATAGTCTAGTTTATGGACTGTTTATTTGAATATTTACTTGTTTTTATTCTTACAAAAATTGTATATTTAATGTAAATTTGCGTCGTTTCTTTTTCCTATTTTTCAACATAAATTTAAATTCCTGTAACAATTTACCTTTCAGCTCATTAATTTTGCAAATGTTGTAGTTTTTCCAAAAAAAAAAAATAAATATTTTAGAAAAGTCTACATAAAAAATTATTGTATTTATGCATTTTTTTGTATCTATATATTAATTTATTTTATTGTTATTGCTGTTATAGCAAATGTTTGCATGTTGCTAAAAAGATGTCACATGTAGGCAACAATAACATTAGTTTTATTCTAGTTGAATTATTTTAGATGCCAGTTACTAGTTAGTTATATGTCACATTTAAACTAAAAACCCAGTACAGTATATCCGTTTCCGTAGTTACAAAACAAACGCACAGTCTAACGTTATTGTTGCTTAGACTAACTAACACATTTAAACAAATCAACAATAAGAGAAAAAAATCAAAACAAAGCAATGAAAAACTAATACAATGAATGATGTTAAGGTGGTGTGGGTATGTTGGGAAAAGGAGTTGGTAGAGGAGTGTGGTTAGGAGTAAAGAGTTTAAAAAGATGTAATAAAGTTAAAAACATTTAACAGTTCTCGATATATTTATATAAGAGAGAGAAAGAAACTTTTTAAATACACATTCAAGTATGAATTAATGTGTTTGTTTTAAGAAAAACTTTGTAAATAACAACGTGTGTGTGTGTAATTTATAGAGAATGTTTATATATGTGTAGTTTTGTTTATGTCTGACTGAGTCTGTAACAGTCTTTATGGTTACATTTGTTTGTTTTTCCTGTTGTTTTTCTCAATTTTACAACAGCTGTACATGTTTATATGCATGTATCAATTGTTTCTTTTGTTTTATTGTAGTTCTTGTTATTGTTTTTATACAACAATTTAAGAACTTTTAATGCTCATTTACAGCAAAACTAGCTTAACTCTAAATATTTTTAATTTGAAAATAATTCCTTCAAAACTATTATCAGTTTTACCAGCGAATACACTTTATTATAAATTTTGACTTAACCTACTTTCAGAGCAAATGTTGTCACTAAAGTTTTTCTAAAATTGTTGTTATTTATTTTACAGTTCTATTATAGTACACTGAGTATTTTTATATTTCTATGTTTTTATTTAGAATAAAAAAAGCACAAATCTCTGACAAATACAAATCACTATAGATTTATTTGAAAAATTTATTGTTAACAAAAAGCAAAAAGAACAACATTTGATTTAGATCAAATGTTATTTCTAACTACTAAAAATATAAAAAAAATAAGAAAAATTAAACTAAACAAATAATTTTGATCGTAAACTACTGAAATAGGCAATAAACTTGTCCAAAATATATAAAAAGTAAGAAATTTAAAAAAAGTCACAATTACAATTTAGATTATTGACTAGAAATACAATTTCGTCTGACTGTTCTATGGAACTAGAACAAAACTAGAAGAGAACTAGAACAGAACAAGAACAGAACTACAAAAGCACTAGAACAAAACTAGAAGAGAACAAGAACAGAACTAGAACAGAACTAGAACAGAACTAGAACAGAACAGAACTAGAACAGAAACAGAACAGAACTAGAAAAGAACTAGAACAGAACTAGAACAGAACTAGAACAGAACTAGAACAGAACTAGAACAGAACTAGAACAGAACT
>NC_060951.1:5721963-5725842 GCF_022045245.1 Lucilia cuprina
ACTAGAACAGAACTAGGCAGAACTAGAACAGAACTAGAACAGAACTAGAACAGAACTAGAACAGAACAGAACTAGAACAGAACTAAAACAGAACTAGAACAGAACTAGAACAGAACTAGAAAAGAACGAGAACAGAACTAGAACAGAACTAGAACAGAACTAGAACAGAACTAGAAAAGAACTAGAACAGAACTAGAACAGAACTAGAACAGAACTAGAACAGAACTAGAACAGAACTAGAACAGAACTAGAACAGAACTAGAACAGAACTAGAACAGAACTAGAACAGAACTAGAACAGAACTAGAACAGAACTAGAACAGAACTAAAACAGAACTAAAACAGAACTAGAACAGAACTAGAACAGAATTAGAACAGAACTAGAACAGAACTAAAACAGAACTAGAACAGAAATAGATCAAAACTAGAACAGAACTAAAGTTATAGTCTAATCTAGTGTCTATTATAATCTATAGTCGAACTTGCAAGTTCAATCTGAAAACTTTAAGTTTGTTTTATTTAAGAAAAGAGACTTTTCTCCAACTCTGCTCAAATTATTTCTTGTAAACCTTCAGGTTTAAAATATTATATCCTCTCTCATTGGGCTTATTATGGAATTTAGCGTTTTCTGACTTATTTTACAACTTTTAAGGCTGCCTTTAAATACAGTTACTAATAGCTCACAACAAACATACACAATAATTCAAGGCTTAAACTCTTATGAGTAACCTTTGGACTTAGTAAAATGAAAAAAAAAAAACTGTGAAACAACAAGAAAATAATATATATTACAGTGTAAAGGTAATAAGGATAATGCGCTTAGAAAGTTAATATTAGATACAATTTACAATTTACTTTGCTTGCATATAGCACATCATATAACACAAGACACAACTCATAAACTTACTCCTGGGAAAGCAAAAAAGGTCACCTGGTTTATTAGACAATCTTAACATACACTTACTAGATGTGTATGTAGTATTTTAGTAAAGATACACATAAAACAGCTTTTAGTTTATGAGGCATCATCATCTTGTTGCAACAGACACACATCTAATACCTAACCATTATACTTGCTACTATACCTCCATACATTATATACACGATGATATGTGTTCATGATTATACAGATGACGTTCTTGTTGGTGGTTACTATCTTCTCATAAACTAACAAGTCCTTTATTCGCTTTCATCTCCTTGGTTACTTAAGATTGTTATTCTTGTTTTAAATGGGATTTCTCTTCTTTACTTCCCAACCCACTTCAATAAACTTTACGATAGAATATCAGAATAAAAGTCAGGAAAAGCAGATGTTAGCCAAGAATAAAAATAAACTATAAATAAACACCTGTTTATGTGTGTATTTTTAGCAGTTATTAAAAATGTAATGTCTGTAGGACTATAGTACTTGTAACGATTATTAATATTTATATCAAAAGATGTGGTTTTTAAAGGGAATTTAAGGGGAATATGAATTACAGTCGAAACTGGAGGCTAAACTATGGCTTAAACTGTGAGCGTAGCTATGTAGAATATAGAGAATACTTTTTAAGTCGGCACTATAAATTTAACTAAATATAAAGCTAATAGACTAGACTATAGTTTAGACTATATACTAAACCATAGGCTACACTATGGACTAAACTACAAACTAGACTAAAGACTAGACTATAGACTAGACTATAAACTAGACTATAGACTAGACTATAAACTAGACTATAGACTAGACTATAGACTAGACTATAGACTAGACTATAGACTAGACTATAGACTAGACTATAGACTAGACTATAGACTAGACTATAGACTAGGCTATAGACTAGACTATAGACTAGACTAAAAACATGACTATAGACTATATTATAGACTAGACTAAAGACTAGACTGTAGACTAGACTATATTCTAGACTGTAGACTAGACTATGGACCAGCCTATAGAGCAGACTAGACTTTAGACTATAGAAATACAGAGAAAAAACTAAATATCGTTTAGATCGTTCAAGCTTTAGTTCTGTTCTAGTTCTGTTCTAGTTCTGTTCTAGTTCTGTTCTAGTTCTGTTCTAATTCTGTTCTAGTTCTGTTCTAGTTCTGTTCCAGTTCTATTCAAGTTCTGTTCTAGTTCTGTTCTAGTTCTGTTCTAGTTCTGTTCTAGTTCTATTCTAGTTCTGTTCTAGTTCTGTTCTAGTTCTGTTCTAGTTCTGTTCTAGTTCTGTTCTAGTTCTGTTCTAGTTCTATTCTAGTTCTTTTCTAGTTCTTTTCTAGTTCTGTTCCAGTTCTGTTCTAGTTTTATTTCACTTTTGTTCTAGTTCTGTTCCAGTTCTGTTCTAGTTTTGTTTCACTTTTGTTCTAGTTCTGTTCTAGATCTTTTCTAGATCTGTTCTATTTTTGGTTTGTTCTAGACTAGACTATAGATTAGAGTATTTCTGTAATGTCTTTATTTTTAGATACTTTTCATTAGTTTTGCTTTCCAACGAAATTCCCCTAACACTTTATTCAAATCACTTTATCTCTGCCTTATTCCCCTCGAACAAATTTGGCAAAAATTACTAGGCGGTATTTGGTAGAAAACTTTTTATCTTTATAACGAAAAATCTCTACATAAAACGACCATAATTTTCAAATTTTCTAAGGTATTTGATACAATATTTGTTTTTAAATAAAAAAATATTGATTGGTTTATACGCTGAGCGGCAATAATTTTGCAAAACAAAACAAGCTTTATTACATTTATGTGGTTCATGTGAAAAACCAAATAGACACGAACGCAAAAAAACATTCACAATTTGGTGTTTATAGCAAAACGCCTTGAAGCACACAAGACAAAACATCTACAAAAAATAAAATAAGGAAATAACGAAGAAAAACAAATACACACTTGAAAATTATAACGTTCCAATATAAACAGTATTTTTTTTAACAATTACATGTAAAACATATAAACACTGCCTGTACCACCCACTCTTACTCTATAATTTACAGTTGAAATGTAAACAAAACAAATACACAGACAAACAAAACAATGAGACATATGTGTGGAGGTATACAGGGAAGGCACTTTTAAAACAACCGCAAATATCCCTATAGAATACAACAAATATAAATAAAAATATGGAGTACTAAAACTACACACATTCATACATGTGGCAAATACACATAACGTATGTTTCCGTTAAGTTAAAAATGTATAGCATACTTTTTGGCAAAACATTTTAAAATTTCTAAGTAAAGCCATAAATTTATTTATTTAAACCAGCGATAACATGATGCTAAATTCAAAGCAATTCAAAACTTCTGCTTTATAACGTTACAAAAAGAACGTTTGCAAAAAAAAACCTTTTTGCTTTAGCAACTACCTTAGGTGGCCTATAAATTCTCAAATAAACGCCCCGGTTTCTTGTTGTTTTTACGTGTAAAATTTCTGCGGAGTTCATAAAAAACACCTTCTTGGTATGTTTTTTTTTCGTTTTTCATATAGAATATCGATAAATCGTTTGGTATTTATTACCTTTTTGGCAATATGAGTTTTTGTTTGGAGGAAAAAAAAGAAGAAATAAATGCTGCATGTGGCAATAAATGTATGCGACAATATTTTTTACACGTGTTTTTGCTTATTGTTATTATTATATAAAACATTTGCTATAGTCGTATATCATATAATAATTTGCCAAGAAATATAATAAAGATGTTTTTTTTTTTATTTTCTAGTTAAATGTTTTTAAAGATAAGAAAATCTGTTATATTCGCTCGAAGCAAATAATGACATAACATTTCCAGTTCTGTTCTAGTTCTGTTCTAGTTCTAGTTCTGTTCTAGTTCTGTTCTAGTTCTGTTCTAGTTCTGTTTTAGTTCTGTTCTAGTTCTGTTCTAGTTCTGTTCTAGT
>NC_060951.1:5725942-5776970 GCF_022045245.1 Lucilia cuprina
TAGTCTATAGTCTAGTCTATAGTCTAGTCTATAGTCTAGTCTATAGTCTAGTCTATAGTCTAGTCTATAGTCTAGTCTATAGTCTAGTGTATAGTCCAGTCTATAGTCCAGTCTATAGTCTAGTCTGTAGTCTAGTATATAGTTTAGTCTCTAGTATAGTATTGTCTACAATTGTGATTGCTTGTGCTAAATCTTTAAAATATTGATATTTGTCTTAAATACAAAAAAAAGTAGAGCCTATTTCTAAGGGTTTTAATTTATTGCTTATATCATGCATACTTTTAGTGATTTATTTCTAAATTTTCTTCTTATGTTTTATTACTTTGTTAAACCATTTTTTTATTTCTTTCATTTAAACGATAATTTTTCTTAAAATGAATTAATTTCGCTTTTAAGAAAATATGTATTTTTTTTTGAGTAACGATTTAACGCTCAAGACACATGCAGTTAAATCTTGTAATAAAGGGTTAAAACGAGGAAAAAGCAAAGTAAGCAATAAATTTTTGAAAAATATAAAATCTCACTTATAAATGACTACACACGTCTTTTTCTTACCAGCAAAATAAAAACGTTTTAAAAGTTAAGAAATATTAATGTGCAGAAATATGTGTGAAAAATAATAAACAGTAGGTACAAGAAAAAAAAGGGGTTGTTTGAAAAAAATAACCGAAATACATATATCTAAGATTTAAATATATAGAAATAAAGATATATTTTTAGAGTTATTTAAACCTGGCAGAGATTGTTTAAAAGGGTGTGGAATTACAAATAAAGTGTTTGAGTTAAAAAAGTATCCATATGTAAATTGTGATAAATTTTAAAACATTATTTACTGTTTAAAAAAAAGAAAAATAGAATTATTTTCCACTTTTACAAGGTGTATTTTTGCAACATGTTGCATTACTTAAGTGAAAAATTTCCGTACAATAAATTAGTTCTGTTACAGGAAATAAAGTTAAAAACTTTATTGAATATATTGTATTTTTGCATAACGAAATACTTATACAAAGACAAATTACTAACACACTTTGGCTATTACATGAGAAAAATCGATTTAGAATAAAAAAAACTGTCAAGAAAATAAAGACTTTCTCAGGATCAGAATATCTTAATATTAAATAAAAATTATTGAAAAAATTATTGTAAAGACTAGACTATAGACTAGTTTATAGACTAGACTATAGAGTAAACTATAGACAAGAGACTATAGACTAGACTATAGACTAAAGTACAGACTAGACTATAGACTAGACTATAGATTAGACTATAGATTAGACTATAGACTACACTATAGACTAGACTATAGACTAGACTATAGACTAGACTATAGACTAGACTATAGACTAGACTATAGACTAGACTATAGACTAGACTATAGACTAGACTATAGACTAGACTATGGACTAGACTATAGACTAGACTACACCGCGCCAGGTCCAATGTGTAGGTAAATCTAAAGGCTTTAACTTAATAATATTTCATTCAATTGTCTTATTTGTATTATTAAATATTTTAATTTTCACATTTTAAATGATTACTCTAACTAATATTTTGTTTTGCCTAAAACTATACTTCCTTTTCATTAACTTTTTCTAACGCTTAAAAATATACAACAATTTCCTAACCACATAATTATATAATAGACTTAATTATACTAATATTATTAATATTGTATTATGTATGAAGGAAACTTCATTTTACTAGATAAACCCAAAAGCTTAACGTAAATATAAACACATTTTATTCTATGACACATACACACACACACACACACACAAAACATGCATGATTATGCAGGTATATTTTAGTGATTTGCAAACTCTCTCAGGCAAACAAAACATAATAAAATGAAATCTTAAGAAATTTGTTATTTTAACTAATTATGGTTAAAGTCAAAGGCAAAAAGTTAAGAATTATTTAAGAAACTTTTAGGAGCAGCAACAGCAGCAAACAAACCACAGGTATGTTATGTGTTAGGCAACGAAAAAGTAAATTTGCACACAGCCTAATGCTAGGCTATAAAAATGAATTTTGAATACAAAAACGTATGTATGTGTAATGGTATGTGTGTAGTATGTAGATTAAAATAGTTCATGCTGTTAGGAGCTGTGTCTGTGACAGTTTTGTTTAAGTAATCATAATTATTTAAAATTTTATAGCATAACTTAGGGAGTCGTGGTATTAAAGCAAATGTATTGTATATTCATGGCAGAATAATGAAATTTGTTAGACATTAACACATTTCAATTTGTTTGGAGAATGTGGCAAAGACAAATGCTAGAGATAAATGTTAAAATCTTAGAAAAGAAGCCAATAGGAAAAGAAACAGTTTATTAAGATGATATGTTTTAAAAAGTATTAAATTTTCTAACGGTTTTCATTTGTCTTGAGCACAATTTTCATAAATCTTGCATTCTATTGTTTGAAGTAGAAAAAGTCATAAAATTTTTCTTTTTATAATACGCATTTTGAATTTCATTAAGTTTTTCTTTTCCAAGCAGTTTCAAGAGATAGAAAAAGAGACAGAGAGAGACAGAGAGAGGGAGACAAAGAGTAAGAGCAAGTGTGTGTGTTTGATATTTATGAAATCAGGGAATTAAATGAATTTCTAGAAAACATGCAGCATATGGTTTAATAACTTTAGCTAAATTTGAAGAAGCATAAAGAAAACACACACACTCACACACACACACAGATTGTCTATAAATTTTCAATTTTCATTTTGCAACGCTATAAATCTCTCTAGTAAAATAAATGTTATGAATGTGAATAATTTTTAATATATAAAATACGTTTGTTCTAAGCTGCTCCTATTGCTGATGCTACAGTTTTTATAACTTTTTGACAATTCCCAAAAATTGTTAGAGTTTATTTTTAGGCAGCTTATTAACATTTAAAAAACATTTGTAAAACATAAAATTATAACCTTATTATTTCATTTGTAGTACCGAACAGCTGTTAAATTCAAAATACTTAACAAATTGTTAGACTACTTTTAGGCTTTTTCGTTAACAAGCACAAACTTTCCCCTAGTCTATTAAAAAACTTGAAATTTTTTTCCTTTCTTGTCAAAACCATTTATTTACCCAATATTTTATTATTATTTAGAATCTTGCGCAAGAAAAAACATCACTATTTTGCCCACAAAAATTTTACTTTTTTTTTCATTTACAATAAAAAGTTTTTTTTTTCAATCCTGCTGCTTTGCTTTCAATCGCATACTTTTTCCTGCTAGTTACCATTATTGTTGCCTATTTTTTGTCTGCCAGACATATTTTTGTTTGTAATATAGTTTATTATAAAAGTACTATTATTGTATTCTATTTAATGGCAACTATTTTAATTTGTAAAAAATGCCATTTTCATAAATAATTTTTACACATTTTTTCTTTAAAAGAATTTTGCTATAATTGAAAGTAATGAAAAAAGTACACAAATATAAATATTTAAATTATAAACTGATATAAACACGAAATTAAAAAAAATAAGACTTGAATGAAGTCAAAACCATGATCTAAAGTAAAGTCTAGTCTATAGTTTAATCTATAGTATAGTCTATAATCAGACTATATAGTCAAGTCTAGTCTAGAGTCTAGTATGTAATCAATCCTAGTCTATAGTCTGGTTTATAAACTAGGATATATACTATACTATAGTCTATAGTCTAGTCTATAGTCTAGTCTATAGTCTATTCTATACTAGTCGAATATATAGTCTAGTCTACGGTCTGGTATGTAGTCTAATCTATAGTCTACAGTCTAATTTACAGTGTTGTCTATAGTTTTGTCTATAGTCTTGTCTATAGTCTAGTCTAAAGTCTAGTCTATAGTATAGTCTATAGTATAGTCTATAGTCTAGTCTATAGTCTAGTCTATAGTCTAGTCTATAGTCTAGTCTATAGTCTAGTCTATAGTCTAGTCTATAGTCTAGTCTATAGTCTAGTCTATAGTCTAGTCTATAGTCTAGTCTATAGTCTAGTCTATAGTCTAGTCTATAGTCTAGTCTATAGTCTAGTCTATAGTCTAGTCTATAGTCTAGTCTATAGTCTAGTCTATAGTCTAGTCTATAGTCTAGTCTATAGTCTAGTCTATAGTCTAGTCTATAGTCTAGTCTATAATCTAGTCTATAGTCTAGTCTATAGTCTAGTCTATAGTCTAGTTTATAGTATAGTCTATAGTCTAGTCTGTAATCTAGTCAATAGTCAAGTCTATAGTCTAGTCTATAGTCAAGTCTATAGTCTATAGTCAAGTCTATAGTCTAGCCTATAGTCTTTTCTATGGTCTAGTCTATATTCTAGTATATAGTCTAGTCTATATTCTAGTCTTTAGTCTAGTCTTTAGTCTTATCTATAGTCTAGTTTTTAGTCTAGTCTATAGTCTATAGTATATTCTATACTAGTCGAATATATAGTCTAGTCTACGGTCTGGTTTGTAGTCTAATCTATAATTCACAGTCTATAGTCTTGTCCATAGTTTTGTCTATAGTCTTGTCTATAGTCTAGTCTATAGTCTAGTTTATAGTATAGTCTATAGTCTAGTCTATAGTCTAGTCTATAGTCTAGTCTATAGTCTAGTCTAGTCAATAGTCAAGTCTATAGTCTAGTCTATAGTCTAGTCTATAGTCTAGTCTATAGTCTATAGTCAAGTCTATAGTCTAGCCTATAGTCTTTTCTATGGTCTAGTCTATATTCTAGTCTATAGTCTAGTCTATATTCTAGTCTTTAGTCGTATCTATAGTCTAGTTTTTAGTCTAGTCTATAGTCTAGTCTATAGTCTATAGTATATTCTATACTAGTCGAATATATAGTCTAGTCTACGGTCTGGTATGTAGTCTAATCTATAATTCACAGTCTATAGTCTTGTCCATAGTTTTGTCTATAGTCTTGTCTATAGTCTAGTCTAAAGTCTAATCTAAAGTCTAGTCTATAATATAAAGTCTAGTCTATAGCTCTTCTTTAGTCTAGTCTATAGTCAAGTCTATAGTCTAGTCTATGGTCTAATCTATATATAGTCTATATTCTATAATCTTCAATCTAAAGTCTAGTCTTTAGTCTAGTCTATATTTTAGTTTGTAGTCTAGTTTATAGTTTTTTCTTTTGTATTAAATTTGTTCACTTTATTTATATTACTCCTGCTGTTTACAAATCATTTGCAACACTTGAGTAGATTTGCTGAAAAATATGAAAATATAATTTAAGAAACCGCTGAGCTTTTCACTCAACTCCTTAGCAGCACAAAATAACTACTTGAACAATGACTAAAGTGGGAACAATAAGCGAAACAACAAAATATTAATGATGTTGATAGTTTTTGGAAAGGGAGGATATGATAAAAACTACAAACAAGCAGCTAAAAATACTGCTTAAGTGCTGAATGCTGAAGCGAATCATGTGGCATGAATCATATTGGTTAAGAAATATTTGAACTTTATGAAATTTTACTATACGTTTTGTAGTTGTTGTTGTTTGCTGCTGTTTAATGCCGCTGCTTCAGACATGGAGGACTTTGATAATGGTGGCAATGGTAATATTTCAAGTGCCACTAGATGTGTATGTGTGTTGTATTTTTGTCTGCACTTGAATGTTACTTATTTACTACTACATACAAACAACATACATATTTTCTTTTTAACGATAGTTTCTTTCCCTTGCAACACTCTGGTTATAAAATTAACCAGTGAAATGGTTTCTTGATAGACTTTGTCATAACTTTTGAAGAGGGCAATCACAAACATACATAAAGTTTATTATTTTTTTTTTGCAACATAAAAGCCGCAGTTTCCTTTTAAGCTGCTTGTGTGGAAAGAGTTTGGGGTGGTGGTTGCTTGATTGTTAGTAGAAAGAGATATGAAATTGTATTTATCTTGTGTTGAAGATATTTTTTTGGTTTATAAATTTAAGAAGAAGTTGTTTAAGCTTTATGAAGGACTAACTAAAGGATTATTTTTCTTTTATGCTACAAAAGGTGGTGTTTTGTGTCAAAGAACTTGAAAGGAGACATTAGAAATCATTAATTAGAATTAAGGAAAATAGTAGGAATATTTTTTACTACAAAGGAAACTAAGACATACGATTTTACTCGATATAACAATAGACTTAACTGTAGCCTAAACTGTTGACTATAGGCCAGACTATAGACTATACATTAGATTAAAGTACATATGTAGGTTACAGTATATTCCAGACTATAGATTAGATTTTAGTGCAGACTATAAATTAGAAGCCTATAGATAACAATGAAAATTATAAGCAACACTATATACTAGACTTAAGTCCCTAGACCAGACTACATACTATAATGTTGAGTAGACTATACACTAGATTATAGACTACAACATAGACTAGACTATAGACAAGACTATAGACTAGACTATAGACTAGAGTACAGACTAGACTATTGACTAGATTATAGACTACACTATAGACTAGACCATAGACAAGACTATGGACCAGACTATAGACTTGAGTACAGGCTAGACTATTGACTAGATTATAGACTAGATTATAGGCTAGATTATAGACTAGATTATAGACTAGATTATAGACTAGACTATAGACTAGACTATAGACTAGACTATAGACTTGACTTTAGACTAGGGTACAGACTAGACTATTGACTAGATTATAGACTAGATTATAGACTAGACTATAGACTAGACTGTAGACAAGACTATGGATCAGACTATAGACTTGAGTACAGACTAGACTATTGACTAGATTATAGACTTGATTATAGACTAGACTATAGACTAGAATATGAACTAGACTATAGACTAGACTATAGACTAGACTATAGACTAGACTATAGACTAGACTATGGACTAGACTATAGACTAGACTATAGACTAGACTATAGACTAGACTAAAAAGAAGTCAAGTCTATAGTTTAGTCTATAGTCTAGTCTATAGTCTAGACTATAGACTAGACTATAGACTAAACTATAGACTAGACTATAGACTAGACTATAGACTAGACTATAGACTAGACTATAGACTAGACTATAGTCTAGTCTATAGTCTAGTCTATAGACTATAGACTAGACTATAGACTAGACTATAGACTAGACTATAGACTAGACTATAGACTAGACTATAGACTAGACTATAGACTAGACTATAGACTAGACTATAGACTAGACTATAGACTAGACTATAGACTAGACTATAGACTAGACTATAGACTAGATTATAGACTAGACTATTGACTAGACTATTGCCTAGACTATAGACTAGACTATAGACTAGATTATAGACTAGACTATAGACTAGACTATAGACTAGACTATAGACTAGACTATAGACTAGACTATAGACTAGACTATAGACTAGACTATAGACTAGACTAGACTATAGGCTAGACTATAGACTAGACTATAAATTAGGTAACATAGTGAACTATAGACTAGACTATAAATTAGATTATAGAGTGAACTATAGACTAGACTATAGACTAAACTATATATTAGATTATAGTCTAGACTATAGGCCAGATTATAGACTGGAATATGCACTAGACTACATTAAATACAATTGACTATAGTAAGTATATACTATAGTCAACCGGACTAGACTTGTCGATTTCAGACTGTAGACTAAACGAGAGTTAAACTAAACTGTATTTTAGATTGTCGAGAAGATTATAGTCCAAATTTCTAGACTATGGTCATTTTGCCCTTAAACCTTAAATTTGTTTAGCTTTAGATTAATCCAGCTTAAAGTTGGATTATTTTGAATTTATTTTCAGTTAAGAAAAAAAATCGTTTCCTGCCGTAAATTAAGCATTAAACACACCATTTAAAACTCTTTTAAATGGAATACATTATAACACCCGACAAAAAAAAACAACCTTTTTTAACATCCCGAAATTCATTAACTTTAATTACCAGCTATTAAATACAAAAACAAAATTGTATATTCTTTACAAAAAATAAGAGAAGTAGTAACTTAAAATAGCTTCATCATCATAATACTGATTACAGGAAATAGATAAAGGTAGAATGAAGGGAAAAAAAATTAAAATGATAAGGTATCCTGCTGTATCCGGTTGTGACCTTTTTTTTTTGTTCAGACGTTGTTGCCTTGTAATATGCGTTCAAAATTTAATTTTCTGATGAACAACAACATTTATTTCCTATAAAATTTTAGCTATACGATAGAAAAGGAAACGAAAAAAAGAGGTTAAAGGGCAAGGTGGAGAATATGCGAGAAAGCAAATAAAGTATTTATTTCCGGGAAATTGAAAATAAGTAATAATTGCTCAAGATATGCTTTGGCAAATAATCAAAGTATACTTTAAGGTGTTTTAGGTTTTTTTTGAAAGCCTAAAAGCAGGCTATACTTTTTAAATGTTTTTTAAGGAATATTTCTGATAAGAACTTTAAAAAGAATTTCATAAGAAAAGGTTTATGTTTTTATAAGCTTTTTTCTATAAAAAAATTACTTTCTATCAGGTTTATTTATGGCTAAAGCCTAAAAGTATGCTATTTTTGGCGTTACCCTTAAAGTATATTTTATACACTTAATTAATGTTATTAAAAGTATAAATAGCTAGATTTTTTTCTTCTTCTCTCTTTGGCATAACTTTAATTTCTCTGTAAGAATATAACAAATATTTGCCATCCTTTTAAAGTGATTGATACCATACAACAACTTGATATGTGTGTACTCCATTACCAGAACTAACAATGGACACACAATTGTTCTTCAATCTACACAAAGTCTAAATATTCGTGTGTTTATATGTTTTATTATATCTTTAGTTAAACACTCCGGCTAATGTTCTAAGAGAGTTAGGGGATACGTATTTACAAGTACTAAAAGCTATAGTGTAAGACAATACTTGAAACATTTGCAATGTGAGTGTGTGTGTGTGATTTGATGTAATAAATTATGAATGTCCAAGCAATTCATTATCAAAATACTGACTGTAAACTAAAATGTATTACATTTACTCTATACTCTACACATATCCCTCTTTGCTAAACAATATTGACAAACAATAAAGTTAAAGTAGAGAATTTTAAAATCAAATCACTAACGGAGCCATACAAAGTTTCTTTATAATGTTACAATATTTTATTTTTAGTTGGTCTTGTTTTCTTAAAATCTTTATAAGGATTTACTTAGGTCCTTCCTTCGTTTACATGTGTGCACTTCTTAACTCCCTAAAAGTATGCTTAGTAGTTTTTTTTGTAATATTTATTACTCATACTACTTGGCCATTAGACACATAACACACACACACACATGCCAACAATTTGATATGCTTACACTAACACATGTGTGTGTTTGTATTAAGTACCTACTTAAATGTCATCATAGATTTTACACACTTACTCTCTGTCTCTTTCCCAAATAAACAAGAAAACAAAAAAAAAAACTAAAAACCCATTTATAAACATATACACTTATAACGAAAATATTATTTTAACTTTCATGTTTTAGTTTTTGCTTTAAGCTTTCCTTCTATTCTATTACTAGTTCAAGAATTTTTATTGCATACGTTAGGGAGTCTGTTTAATTTATTTGTTTGCTTTCTGGCATTCAATGTTTACTTTCATAAGCAATTGTCCACAGCAACATACTATGTATCTTTAGATATTCTCTACATACAAACACCACAATGTCACAAATATTTATGGATAACAATCCAGGAAAATAAGAAAGAGTAAATGAGCGGGTGCTGTTACTCATGTAAACACATGAACAAAAGTCATTCTTTGTTTATTGTTTGTTTAATAATAACATTTTAATCAAAGTTTAATTGAATTCAACAAATATTTGCAAAGAGCAGCCATTATCAATACATTAACATAAAGTTGGAGACGAAATTTGAAGCATATTTTAAGGAGGTCTTTGTTGAAAAAAACAGTTGTTGTGGTCTGTTGCTTGGGTTTGTCTAAGGGAAAGAAAACATTTGTTGTTGTTTTATGTTTATGTTGAAAACTTAACAAATTTAATAAAATTAAAGATACGTACTATAGTACTGGGCTATAGAATAAGCTCTGAATGTTGACTGAATTATAATATGCCCAATAGACTAAACTATAATATGGACTAAACTATTAGCTTAGCTATAGTCTTGACTGGACTATAGACTAAACTGAACAATTATAGATTGAACTATAATCTGTACTGTAGACTAAACTATAGTATGGACAAGACTATAGTTTGGCCTCTAAAATATACTATATAACGGCCTCTTGATTAGTCTATAGTGCGGACTTAAGACCACACTATCTGCTTGCGATTATTATTGCAATAAATTTAAAATTTTTTTCTCTTTTTATTTCATTTTACCCAGTCTTAATTTTAGACTAGACCACAGTCTATATTAGATATTATAAACTAAACTATATTATATTCGATAAATTATTTAGTTAAATTTTTTTCTTTTTAAAACATAATTTCTAAATAAATGTTTTCTTTCCCCTCTCATTTGCCTCAAACCATCATTATCCTTATTTCTTTATTTGCCTTAAGAAATAAAGAAAATTATTAACATAAACTTGTAACGAAAACGAAAAAAAAAACAAATCCTTTTAGTTTACATTTAAAAACAAATTTAGATTGGCCAGAAGGCAAATATAAGTTTATGAGTATTTATTTAAATGTAATGTAAATTCAATGGTATGAATCTATTGTTTTAACAAAATTACAAATTACTAACAAATTAAGGATAACAATTGAATTTATTGTCAAATAACAAAACAATAAACATGAAGTTTTACAAAATCAAAACAAATGAGTTGTAACCGAGAGAAAGGACTGAGACAGAGAGGTACACTGAGAAAAATGTGTTGCAATGTAAGAGATATATGAAGAAGTTTTGCTTAATTTGATTAGAATGTAATTAAATACAAGTTTAATGTCATTTTTATTTAATCGTTATTGAAACTAAGTTTAGATAATCTTAGTTTACTTTTTAGTGTAGTTTCTTTCTTTGTAAATTATTTCTATGTAACAGTTGTTACTCTCCCAGGATTTTAATAAAGATTGACATAAAAGACAATTTAGAAATGAATAACTGAAAATGGCATAAATTTCTCTTAAAATATGTATTTAAATTTAACAAAAAAATAAACAAATGTTTACAATTAGTTTCTATAACTTTCAAGTTTATGCCAATGACCAGACTAAGAGACAGACAAATTCAAATCATCTACCATCATAATTGTAGCAAATGCATTGGGGGATTTAATTTTAGATAGTTCTAATCATATAAAAATTGTTTTTGTTGTTGTGTTACTCCTTTTAATGAAACATAAATTGAGTTTATGCTTGAAAAGATTATGATCTGTTTTCTGTCTTGTAGTTTAGATTTTTTGTGCAAAATGTAGACATTTAACAAAACGACATGTCATTTTGCAAATGTCAATAACATTGACCATAAAAATACCCCCTTGTCAAAATGTCGAATAAATAAACTAATGTATCAAATATTGTTTGATTTTCAATAATTTCCTTTTTAAAAATCTTCCAATATACTTA
This sequence comes from Lucilia cuprina, assembly GCF_022045245.1. Classification (NCBI taxonomy): domain Eukaryota; kingdom Metazoa; phylum Arthropoda; class Insecta; order Diptera; family Calliphoridae; genus Lucilia; species Lucilia cuprina. The sequence goes on from NC_060951.1 coordinate 5,737,431, forward strand.
CAAGGGATTTATGGCAACTGCCAACTAACTACAAAACCAACCAACAACTGACCATTACTAAAAACATGTAGCCATGCACAAGATATACATTACTAGACCCTAATTTTCTGCTTAGACAGGCACTACATAAATTTATGTTACTTTAACCCTTTTTTTCTTATCAGTTATTTTATATTTATTTCTATGCTAAAGCCTGTTGGCCAAATAATCTAAACCCCTTCTCTCTCGCTATTATTTTTTAAGGAAACAACAAGATTAAGATAAACAAGAGTTAAAATTGACAGTATATAAATACCAACACCAATTCTTTGAAAGGCAAAAATATTCCTAAATTTCTTTTCTTTACTTAAAAAAAAAAAAAAAATTAAAAAGTAAGAAATTTATAGACCCCCATTTTATAAAAAATTTTCAAAGACTTAAAAGCATAAGTTACGGCATTAAGCAGTTTTTTCAATATCAATTAAGTGGCAGCATTATGTAAAGGCTATACAACTTATTTTCAAAGAAAACAAAAGACAGTTTTGTAAATTTATGGCACTAGGCAAAATGAAAATATACAAAATCAGACATAATGATAATACTATCAACCAAGCGCGCATCCACGGGGGAGGGATATACAACCCCCCCAAAACCGAAAATTTTTCATACAAAATAAAAAAATGAGGAAAAAGAAGAAAAAGAATATAAGTAAAAAACAAAATTTCACCACACTTCTATTCTAGTCTATAATCTATTCTATAGTCTAGTCTATAGGCTATAGTCTAGTTAACAGTCCAATCTATAGTCTAGTCTATAGTCTAGTCTATAGTCTAGTCTATAGTCTAGTCTATAGTCTAGTCTATAGTCTAGTCTATAGTCTAGTCTATAGTCTAGTCTATAGTCTAGTCTATAGTCTAGTCTATAGTCTAGTCTATAGTCTAGTCTATAGTCTAGTCTATAGTCTAGTCTATAGTCTAATCTATAGTCTAGTCTATAGTCTAGTCTATAGTCTAGTCTATAGTCTAGTCTAAAAACAAAATTCCAACACACTTCTAGTCTAGTCTATAATCTATTCTATAGTCTAGTCTATAGGCTATAGTCTAGTCTATAGGCTATAGTCTAGTCTATAGGCTATAGTCTAGTTATAGTCTAGTTTACAGTCCAATCTATATTCTAGTCTAGTCTATAGTCTAGTCTATAGTCTAGTCTATAGTCTAGTTTATAGTCTAGTCTATAGTCTAGTCTATAGTCTAGTTTAGAGTCTAGTCTATAGTCTAGTTTATAGTCTAGTCTATAGTCTAATCTATAGTCTAGTCTATAGTCTAGTCTACAGTCTAGTCTATAGTCTAGTCTATAGTCTAGTCTATAGTCTAATCCATAGTCTAGTCTATAGTCTAGTCTAGTCTACAGTCTAGTCTATAGTCTAGTCTATAGTGTAGCCTATAGTCTAGTCTATAGTCTAGTCTATAGTGTAGCCTATAGTCTAGTCTATAGTCTAGTCTATAGTCTAGTCTATAGTCTAGTCTATAGTCTAGTCTATAGTCTAGTCTATAGTCTAGTCTATAGTCTAGTCTATAGTCTAGTCTATAGTCTAGTCTATAGTCTAGTCTATAGTCTAGTCTATAGTCTAGTCTATAGTCTAGTCTATAGTCTAGTCTATAGTCTAGTCTATAGTCTAGTCTATAGTCTAGTCTATAGTCTAGTCTATAGTCTAGTCTATAGTCTAGTCTATAGTCTAGTCTATAGTCTAGTCTATAGTCTAGTCTATAGTCTAGTCTATAGTCTAGTCTATAGTCTAGTCTATAGTCTAGTCTATAGTCTAGTCTATAGTCTAGTCTATAGTCTAGTCTATAGTCTAGTCTATAGTCTAGTCTATAGTCTAGTCTATAGTCTAGTCTATAGTCTAGTCTATAGTCTAGTCTATAGTCTAGTCTATAGTCTATAGTCTAGTCTATAGTCTAGTCATTGTCTAGTCTATAGTCTAGTTTATAGTCTAGCCTATAGTCTAGTCCATAGTCTAGTCTATAGTCTAGTCTACAGTCTAGTCTACAGTCTAGTCTATAGTCTAGTCTATAGTGTAGCCTATAGTCTAGTCTAGTCTATAGTCTAGTCTAAAGTATAGTATGTAGTCTACTCTATAGTTTAGTCTATAATCTAGACTAGTCTACTCTATAGTCTAATCTATAGTCTAGTCTATAGTCTAGTCTAGTCTAGTCTATAGTATTGTCTATAGTCTAGTCTATAGTCTAGTCTATAGTCTAGCCTATAGTCTAGTCTAAAGTCTAGTCTATGGCCTAGTTTATAGTCTAGTCTATAGTTTAGTCTATAGTCTAGTCTATTGTCTAGTCTATAGTTTAGTCTTTGATCTAATCTTTAGTCTAGTCTATAGTCAAGTCTATTATATAGTCTAGCCTATAGTCTGGTCTATTGTTTAGTCTCTAGTCTAATCTATAGTTAAGTCTAGTCTACAGTCCGGCCTTTTCTATAGTCTAGTGTATAGTCTGTAGTCTAGTGAATAATCTAGTCTATAGTATAGTCTAGAGTCTAGTCTACAATGTAGTCCATAGTCTATTCTATAGTCTATTATATAGTCTAGTTAATAGTCTATAGTTTAGTCACGTCTAAAGTCATGTCTATAGTCAAGTCTATAGTCAGGTCTATAGTCATGTCAATAGTCATGTTTATAGTCAATTCTGTAGTCTAATTTAGAGTCAAGTCTATAGTGAAGTCTCTACTTTAGTCTATAGTCTAATCAAGACTATAGTTTAGACAAACCCACAGTCTAGCCAAGTCTATATTCTAGTCTAGAGGTTGCTATGTACATAATATAGTCCATATTATAGTTTATAGTGTAGTCTATAGTTTAGTCTATAGTCTAATCTGGTCTAAAGTCTAGTCTATAACCTAGTCTTTAGTAATAACTATTCAAAATTTCAGTTTTTGATATATTCTATAGTATAGATTAGTGTAGTAAATACTCTAGTATATAGTCTAACCAATAGTGTATATATAGACAAGTTAATCGTCTCCTATATAGTCTAGTCTACACTTTAATCTATTGTCTACTATAGTCTAGTCCATATTTCGGCCTTTAGTCAATGCTGTAGTTTAGTTAATAATCTACTTAATAGTCAAGTCTATACATAAGTCTAATTTAATTAGTTTCTAGATCGTGGAAATACACCTATAGTCCATAGGGCTTTTGTGCACTTTTTTAACAGTGCCTCTTGTATGAATAGAACGCAAGGCTTGTGGTATGACAGACTTTCAATTCTAACAAGCAACATAACGGGGTCACACATAGGCTATAGTCTAGAAAATCTTTCAAAATTTGCATTAAAATTCTAACATGCTGATTAAGTCATGTTGAACAACTAAACTAGAACAACTAAACTGAACAACTAAACTAGAACACTTTTATTGACTAAGAGTTGGCCTAGCCAAAGACACCATTGATACAGCTTAAGGAAATGGTCAATTTTATTCTTTTATACACTCTAACCATTCAATTAATCATTGAACTATGTGATTAAAGGATAATCATAAATCATATATACAGCAGACAAAGACGACAAATTTAAATTGAACTAAATACAATAATATGGACATAGAAAGATTATTTATTAAGTTTTGTGATAAAAAATTATAATTACCTTAAATTTTATGCCTGCTGTAGTGAAAATTACTTCTCCGGCCAAAGAATTTCTGCCTGCCGGCGAATTGACAACTTCGAGACACTTGACAGGGGTGCTCCATTATTTGCTTTTAAAATATGATGAAAAGCTTTACTTTTTTAGAGGGACTTACTTTAACACTATTAATTTTAGCCAAATAGTTTACATATTAGTACATTTCTATAATAAAATTCAATCTTTTACATAGATTGCATTTGCTGCTAAAGAATTTCTGCCGGCCGACGAATTGACAAATTTGAGACACTTGGCAGAGGTTGTCCATGAGTTTATTTTAAAATGTGATGAAAAACTTTACTTTCTTATTGGAATTTACTTTAACTTTATTAATTTTAACAAAATATCTTACTATTTAACACGTTTTGTTAAAAGAAGCCACTTTTTTATACAAATTCCACTTGTTGCAAATGACATGCGGCTTTTTGTTCACAGACTTGTTGACGCTTGTTAGTTTTTGTTTTCTTTTTATTCTCTTTTCTTCTATGACTTTATTTTTATGCACACACTATTATATTTTTTATTAATATTGTTTATTTAACATTATTTTTCACTTAATCCTTATTTTTATTAATTAAATTTTACAAATTCACACGACTTTACAAGCCAAACTTTGCAAGCTCAAACAATTGTCAAATTAACCTCACTTTTTTTAGAGAAAAAATTTATAACGGTACTTTTCTCATGCAAATAGTTGGCAACACACGACATTAATCACTCTCCCTCTCTCTCGTTTGTCTAAACAGTGGCAACTTCAGGTCTAACAGCTGTGTGTTTTTGTTTTTGCAAATGACTAGAACAAAACAAAAAACAGACATTTCATTGATAATTTTCTTCACAAATTCCTTAACTCCCTGCTTCGTTAGAATAAATAGTTGTTGAATTAAAACGAAAAAAAAAACAATAAAGTGTGTTTTTAAAAGGGGGATGAGGAAAAAGAAACTCTGCTGTTCAGTTTTATTATACACACACGCATTATTTTAAAAGTGAAAGAAAAGAAAATTTGCAAGCAATTTGTTTTTTGTTAAACAAAGAAAATTTTTAATTAAAATTCCATTAGTTAGTGTAAACAAATTTAACAAAGTGTCGCATAGTGAGAAAATTAAACCGAAACAACGTTTTAAGGTTTATGATACGTTCATGCTAAGGGCGATTTTAGGGTCGGATTCGACCGATTCTCAGGAGGAAGCAGCTGCTGCCGCCGGTGGCGGAGGAGCAGTAGGAACAGCTAGTAGCAGTGCAGGTGTAATAGGTAGTGGCAAAACTTCGAATAGTCCAGCTGCTAGCTCGCAGGGCAGTGGTAGTGTTAAAGGCAGCGGTATTGGCTCGGGCAGATTGTCTAGTTCGTTTTGTCGTGGTGGATGCAGCCGCTCGATATCTTCCAGTGCAGTTCTTAACAATTACGATTACGGCACTCCGGCCACAGTAGCTCCCTCAACTTCCATACATTCGGCCAGCGGCTGTATAGCATGCGAAGCTGATAAACACTATCAGCAGCAGCAACAACAACATCATCACTCAGAAACAGTAGAGCGTAAAAGTCGCCGCAGTTTTGCCACACGCAGTAGTTGCAGCAAAATGTCACATTCCAGTTCTAGTTCTATGCGTGGCAGCTCACGCAGTTGCTTATCGAATAATTCAAAATCCGTTTCGCCCGGTAGCTACAGTTGTAATGCCTTAAATGTAGACTTTAGCACCTACACGGCCACCCATCAATGGACAAAAATGTTGGAGTGTGCTGAATTTGTGGGAGCCAAGTAAGAAATGCTTAAACAAACTCAAAAAACATACAAATATATTTTCTTTTTTTCTCCTTCCCCAGACGTTCCAAACACACAGTGGTGGCCTATAAAGATGCCATGTATGTCTTTGGCGGTGACAATGGCAAGACTATGCTTAACGATTTAATACGTTTTGGTGTTAAAGATAAATCCTGGGGCCGAGCCTGTGCTACGGGTACACCTCCTGCTCCTAGATACCATCACTCTGCGGTGGTATTTGGTAATTCTATGTTTATATTTGGTGGCTATACGGGTGACATACACAGCAATTCGAATCTCACGAATAAAAATGATCTATTTGAATATGAATTTCAAAGAGCCATGTGGGTGGAGTGGAAATTTTCGGGAAAGTATGTATAAATTCGGAAGGATTTGATTGAAAGTGGAAAGTTTATTATTTTGTTTATTGTCTCGTTAGAATGCCTGTGGCTCGTTCTGCTCATGGTGCTGCAGTTTATGATAATAAAATGTGGATCTATGCGGGTTATGATGGTAATGCCCGTCTTAATGATATGTGGACATTGAATTTAACAGTGAGTTTGAAGAATTTTCTTTTATACTAATTAGTCTACTGTTTAGTGTAGTCTAAAGTCTAGTTTATAGTCTGATTTATAGCCTAGTTTATAGTCTAGTCTATAGTGTAGTCTATAGTCTAGTCAATAGTCTAGTCTATAGTGTAGTCTATAGTCTATAGTCTATAGTCTAGTCAATAGTCTATAGTCTAGTCTATAGTCTAGTCTATAGTCTAGTCTATAGTCTAGTCTATAGTCTAGTCTATAGTCTAGTCTAGTCTATAGTCTAGTCTATAGTCTAGTCTATAGTCTAGTCTATAGTCTAGTCTATAGTCTAGTCTATAGTCTAGTCTATAGTCTAGTCTATAGTCTAGTCTATAGTCTAGTCTATAGTCTAGTCTATAGTCTAGTCTATAGTCTAGTCTATAGTCTAGTCTATAGTCTTCTCTATAGTCTAGTCTATAGTCTAGTCTATAGTCTAGTCTATAGTCTAGTCTATAGTCTAGTCTATAGTCTAGTCTATAGTCTAGTCTATAGTCTAGTCTATAGTCTAGTCTATAGTCTAGTCTATAGTCTAGTCTATAGTCTAGTCTATAGTCTAGTCTATAGTCTAGTCTATAGTCTAGTCTATAGTCTAGTCTATAGTCTAGTCTATAGTCTAGTCTATAGTCTAGTCTATAGTCTAGTCTATAGTCTAGTCTATAGTCTAGTCTATAGTCTAGTCTATAGTCTAGTCTAGTCTATAGTCTAGTCTATAGTCTAGTCTATAGTCTAGTCTATAGTCTAGTCTATAGTCTAGTCTATAGTCTAGTCTATAGTCTAGTCTATAGTCTAGTCTATAGTCTAGTCTATAGTCTAGTCTATAGTCTAGTCTATAGTCTAGTCTATAGTCTAGTCTATAGTCTAGTCTATAGTCTAGTCTATAGTCTAGTCTATAGTCTAGTCTATAGTCTAGTCTATAGTCTAGTCTATAGTCTAGTCTATAGTCTAGTCTATAGTCTAGTCTATAGTCTAGTCTATAGTCTAGTCTATAGTCTAGTCTATAGTCTAGTCTATAGTCTAGTCTATAGTCTAGTCTATAGTCTAGTCTATAGTCTAGTCTATAGTCTAGTCTATAGTCTAGTCTATAGTCTAGTCTATAGTCTAGTCTATAGTCTAGTCTATAGTCTAGTCTATAGTCTAGTCTATAGTCTAGTCTATAGTCTAGTCTATAGTCTAGTCTATAGTCTAGTCTATAGTCTAGTCTATAGTCTAGTCTATAGTCTAGTCTATAGTCTAGTCTATAGTCTAGTCTATAGTCTAGTCTATAGTCTAGTCTATAGTCTAGTCTATAGTCTAGTCTATAGTCTAGTCTATAGTCTAGTCTATAGTCTAGTCTATAGTCTAGTCTATAGTCTAGTCTATAGTCTAGTCTAGTCTATAGTCTAGTCTATAGTCTAGTCTATAGTCTAGTCTATAGTCTAGTCTATAGTCTAGTCTATAGTCTAGTCTATAGTCTAGTCTATAGTCTAGTCTATAGTCTAGTCTATAGTCTAGTCTATAGTCTAGTCTATAGTCTAGTCTATAGTCTAGTCTATAGTCTAGTCTATAGTCTAGTCTATAGTCTAGTCTATAGTCTAGTCTATAGTCTAGTCTATAGTCTAGTCTATAGTCTAGTCTATAGTCTAGTCTATAGTCTAGTCTATAGTCTAGTCTATAGTCTAGTCTATAGTCTAGTCTATAGTCTAGTCTATAGTCTAGTCTATAGTCTAGTCTATAGTCTAGTCTATAGTCTAGTCTATAGTCTAGTCTATAGTCTAGTCTATAGTCTAGTCTATAGTCTAGTCTATAGTCTAGTCTATAGTCTAGTCTATAGTCTAGTCTATAGTCTATTCTATAGTCTAGTCTATAGTCTAGTCTATAGTCTAGTCTAGTCTATAGTCTAGCCTATAGTCTAGTCTACAGTCTAGTCTATAGTCTAGCCTATGTCTATAGTCTAGTCTATAGTCTAGTCTATACTCTAGTCTATAGCCTAGTCTATAGTCTAGTCTATAGTCTAGTCTATAGTATAGTCTATAGTCTAGTCTGTAGTCTAGTCTAGTCTATAGCCTAGTGTATAGTCTAGTCTATAGTCTAGTTTATAGTATAGTCTATAATCTAGTCTATAGTCTAGTCTATAGTTTAGTCTATAGTATAGTCTAGTCTGTAGTTTAATCTATAGTCTAGTCTATAGTTTACATAGTTTATAGTCTAGTCTATAGTATAGTTTATGGTCTTGTTTATAGTCTAGTCTATAGTCTGGTCTATAGCCTAGTCTATAGTCTAGTCTGTAGGTAAGTCTATGGTTTTTTCTTGAAGTTTTTGCTTTAATTTTTCCTTTTTCTACTTTTTTAGGGTGAAAACCATCAATGGGAGGAAATCGAACAGAAGGGCGAAAGACCGCCAACTTGCTGCAATTTTCCAGTGGCTGTGGCACGCGACTGTATGTATGTGTTCTCAGGACAAAGTGGTATGCAAATAACGAATTCTTTATTTGAGTTTAATTTCAAAACTAAAACGTAAGTACAATAAAAAGAAACATATTGATAAATTTGCTGAAACAAACTAAATATTTCGATTAACAGCTGGCGTCGTATTGGCAACGAACATGTTTTAAGAGGTGTAGCCTCTCAACCACCCTCTAGACGCTATGGTCACACTATGGTCCATCATGATCGTTTCTTATATGTTTTTGGTGGTTCAGCTGATTCTACTTTACCCAATGATTTACATTGCTATGATCTAGATTCACAGGTGTGGTCGATTATACAACCTGAACCGAATTCAGATGTACCCTCGGGTAGGGTGTTTCATGCTAGTGCGGTAATAAGTGATGCTATGTATATTTTTGGTGGCACTGTGGACAATAGTGTTCGACGAGGTGATACCTATCGCTTTCAATTCTCTAGCTATCCCAAATGTACTCTACGTGAAGATTATGGCAAATTTTTCAATGAAAAACAATTTTGCGATATACAATTTATAGTGGGTCCCGAAGAAACGAAAATAATGGCTCATATAGCTTTTGTAGCGGCACGTTCACAATATTTAAGAACTAAAATTTTAGCGGCTAGAGATGCAAGACTACAGCAAATGGAAAAGGTATTTGGTTCGGGTTGCATAGAAGTGCGCACTTGTACGCAGGGTCCTAATCAAGAACCTCTATTGGAAGTACGTTTACCCAATGCCAATCCCGAAGCTTTTGAGATTATACTCAACTATATCTATACAGATCGTATTGATCTAAAGGAATCGTATAATAAGAATATTATTATTCTTATTACGGATATTTATCAATTGGCGGGTTTATTTTTAATGCCACGTCTGGCTCATGGTTGTATACAGTATTTGGATTTTAAAATTAATAAACAAAATGTTTTGGAGGCGTTATACAATGCGGATAAGAAGAAGTAAGTTTAGCTTAATCATCTTGATTTCAATAATTTCTCTTATAAATGTTTATGTTCTTAACCAAAAAAAAAAGGATACAAATTGTCAAGGATCATTGTATGCATTTCCTAATCAAAGAGGAAAACTTTAGCGATGTTGTTATGTCCAATGAATTTAGTGATTTAGATAAACCTTTATTGGTGGAAATTATACGCAAAAAACTAAATCCTAGCAAAATAGTAGCTGATCCTAATATGGATAAGAATGTGGGTAAGTAGATCATACGTAAATCCTTTAGTTTAAATCTTCATTTTTAATTTCATCTTTTTCTTTATGCAGGCACCACTTTGGAAAGTGATATGGCAGTGTTTTTGGAATCTACCGGCAAAGATTTTTGCGATATAAACTTAGTTTTAGATGGTCAAGTTATCATGGCTCATAAGTCTATATTATCGGCGCGAACACAATATTTCCAGGCCATGTTTCGTTCATTTATGCCACCGGATAATACGGTTAATGTAAGTTTAATAAGTATTAGACAAGTTAAACTTTAAGCTTAACTTTAGATTAATATATAGATTGATCCATAAATTGTTAGGTTGAACTTTAGATCTGACTATAGTCTAGTCTTTGAAGACTTTTATTGGAAGCTTTTCAACTGATTTAAATGATTTTTAAAAGGAATACAAAAAAGTAGTAGAAATACTACTAATTCAAAAATTTGAGTGTAAAAAAAACGATTTTTAATAAAATTTTTTATTTTTAAAAAAAATTAAAAAAAGTAGTAAATATACTACTATTTTAAAAATCTCTATTTACAACAAAAACTTGTTAAAACTCGACGAAATTTACTTAATTTCACTTAAAAACAAGTTTTTATCAAATTTAAAAAAAGTAGTAGAAATACTACTATTTCAAATATTCCATTTTTTAAAGCAAAAATTTTTAAATGCCCACAAAACTCATAAATTTTTGTTTAAAAAGCTTATTTTTCTTACAAATATATAATTCAGTTGAAATTTATAAAAAGTAGTAGAAATACTACTATTTGAAAAAATCAAAATTTTCATACAAAAATTTGTTAAAAACTAAAAAAATATGTTTTCTTTTCCTATAAAAATGATTTTCACCAAAAAAATTTGTTTAAAAATAAAAAAAAATGTGAAAAAGTACTAAATATACTACTATTTTAAAAATCTCTATTTACAACAAAAAATGGTTAAACTCGACAACATTTACTTAATTTTACTTAAAAACTAATTTTAAACAAAATTTTAAAAAAAGTAGTAGAAATACTACTATTTCAAATAGTCCATTTTTAAAAGCAAAAACTTGTTAAATACCAACAAAACTATTTAATTTTTTATTTAAAAGCTAATTTTTCTCACAAATATTTGATTTAGTTGAAAATTATAAAAAGTAGTAGAAATACTACTATTTGAAAAAATCTAAATTTTCATAAAAAAAATTTGTTAAAAACTACAAAAAATCTTATTTTCCTATAAAAATGATTTTTGCCAAAAAAATTTGTTTTAAAAATAGTAGTAAAAATACTACTTTTTGAGAAAAACTATTTTTTCATACGAAAATTTCTTAAAAACTAACAATTATATTTTATTTTATCTTTAAATCCAATTTTTGCCAAAAATTTGCATTTTCGTAAATAATTTGAAAAAGTAGTAGAAATACTACTATTTTCAAAATCAGTTTTTTTATAGCAAAATTTTATTAATTAACAATAAAACTATTTAAATTCTTCTTACAAAACAGATTTTTGTGAATAGTATGCATTTTAGAGTAAAATTATAAAAAGTAGTAGAAATACTACTATTTTTAAAATCAGTTTTTTGATAGCAAAAACTTATTAAGTTACTTTAAAACTAGTTAAATTCTTCTTACAAAACAGATTTTTGTGAAAAGTGTGCATTTTAGAGTAAAATTATAAAAAGTAGTAGAAATACTACTATTTTCAAAATCATTGTTTTTAAGCAAACATTTAGTAAATACTAATAAAACAACCTTATATTAGATTAAAAACAGTTTTTTCTAAAAAAATATTGCATTTTTATGTTTTATTAAAAAAAAGTAGTAGAAATACTACTATTTTAAAAATCTAATTTATGTAAGAAAATCACGTTAAATACTAATAAAATTGGTAAATTTTAGCTTAAAAACTAATTTTAAAGAAATTTTGGACTTTTTTAAAAAAGTAGTAAAAATACTACTTTTTTCAAAAATCACTTATTTTTGATAAAAATAACCTTTATATATTTCTAATAATACTTGTAAAACTAATTTATGTAAAAGTTTTTCAATTTTGAGTTGAATTAGAGAAAAGGTAGTAGAAATACTACTATTTAAAAATTTTAGTTTTTATAACAGAAGCTGGTTAAGTTTTATTTAAACTTAAATAATTCTGTATAAAAACTAGTTTTTATGAAATTTTTTGATAATTTGCAGTTTTTTTTAAAAAAGTAGTAAAAATACTACTTTTTAAAAATTTGGGTTTTATTGAAAAAAATGTATAAATATACAATTATAAACCGTTATTTATGATATAAACAGTTTTTTGTTGAAAAATTTCGGTTTTATAAAATATTTAAAAATAGTAGTAGAAATACTACTATTTTAAAATGACCTAATTTTTAAGCAAAAACTATGTCAGTAGATTTTTAAAACTTTAATTTATGTTTGAAAAAAAAGGTTTACAAAATATAGACGTTTTTTAAAAAAAGTACTAAAAATACTACTTTTTTAAAAAGTAGTATTTCTACTACTTTTTTCAAAAAAAACTTTTTAATATAAAAAACTGTATTTTTATTATACTTACGCTATTTAAACTGTATTTTTTTGTAAAAATACTATTTTTAAAAAAAGTAGTATTTCTACTACTTTTTTAAAAAATGTTTTTTAATACAAAAAACTGTATTTTTATTATAACTTAAGCTATTCAAACTTTCTTTTTTGGTAAAAATACCATTATCAAAAAAAAGTAGTATATCTACTACCTTTTTCAAAAATTGATTTAAATCTCCAAAAATGCATTTTTATTATAATTTAAACTTTTTAGCAGTATTTCTTTAAAAAAATACATAATATAAAAAAGTAGTATTTCTACTACTTTTTCAAAAAAAGTAGTATTTCTACTACTTTTTTTAAATTGATTTAAATCATCAAAAATGAATTTTTAATATAATTTAAACTTCTTAGCAGTATTTCTTAAAAAAATTAATAAAATAGTATTTCTACTACTTTTTCAAAAAAAGTAGTAGAAATACTATTTTTTTCAAAAAAAGCTTTTTAATGAAAAAACTGTATTTTTAAAATAACCTGAACTATTTCAACTTCCATTTTTGGTTAAAATACTATTTTCAAAAAAAAGTAGTATTTCTACTACTTTTTTAAAAAAGGCTGAAATTAAAACCCAAAATTTATAATTTATAATATTTTTTGTAAAACTTACAAAAATTTACTTCCTGTTCAACTTTTACAGATTTCCATTGGTGACATACTACCCTCCGTCGAAGCCTTTCAGTCCCTACTGCGTTACATCTATTATGGCGAAACGAAATTACCGCCCCAAGATGCTCTCTACCTATTTCAGGCTCCTCACTTCTACGGCCTCTCCAACAATCGTTTACATTCGTTTTGCAAATATTCACTCGAACATAATATAACTTATGAAAATGTTTTACAAACCCTAGAGGCTTCAGATTATACGAAAATTTTCGATATTAAAGAACATGCCTTAAATTTAATAGTTAAGGATTTTGCACGTGTGGCACGTTTGCCAAAAATATCCGGTCTATCACGTGAGCTATTATTGGAGATTATACGAGCTGTTGCCGATTCACATGGTGAATTTTTAACACGTATTAGTATTAATACAGATATCTGAAAATTGGTGTTATTACAGCCTGCTTTACAATTTCTATTGGCCTGGCTGCAAAAGGGCAGCACCAGCAGCAGCAATTGCAACAACAGCAGCAACAACAACAATGCTGCCTGACACCTTAAAGTAATTGTGTTTTTCTTATGTTTTTCCAAAATTTTTTCTTCAAATATTGTGCTAAAATATGAATATTAGTTAAAAGTGAAATTCTTTAAAAAAATAACAAATAATTAAATTTAAATGTCTTTTAGATAATCTTTTTATGTGTGTGTATGTGAATTCTCGAAAATTGTTTTTGTTTTTGATTTTCAAAATACTCTTTTTTCTATTTAACTAATTTAAGTTTTATTTTAATAAATTTATTTTTTTTTAACTTATTTTATGTAAATGTTAAGATTTTATGTAACTTTTTTGTTTAAGCTTTAAGCATGTTTATTTGTTTTGTAAGTGGTGTAATTATTTAAATATTCTTAAATATTTTATAAAATCTTTTTGTTTTATATTAAATATAAATTTGCAAAGAGATTAATTAATAAAAATAAAGCTAAAACAAACTTAATGAAAGCAGTTGATCTTAATTTAAAGGAGGTTTTAAAAAACTAAAAGATTTGCAGGTCCACATTAGACTATAGGCAAGATTAAAGACTAGTCTCTAGATCAGACTGTAAACTTGTCTATAAATCGACTAAAGAGAGAGAGAGAGCGAGATAGAGAGAGAGAGTCAATAGATTAGAATATAGACTAGTCTATAGATAAGATAATATAATAGTATATAGATCAGTCTCAGTAGATCAGATCAGTAGAATACTAATCTATGAAACTAACTATAGACTGACTTAAGATCAGACCACAGAGTAGTCTGTAGAACAGGCTAGTTTCTAGTTTATTGAACAGACTATAGACTAGTGTATAGATCAAGCTATAGACTAGTCTAAAGATCAGATTATAGACTAGGCTATAGATCTGATTATGGACTATTGAAGAAAGCAGATTACATATTAATCTACAACGAAGACTACATATTAGTCTACAGATCAGATACATACTTGTCAATAGAAAATACTATAGAATAGTCTAATGATTAGAGTATTCTAGATTAAACTCTAATCTATAGATCAGACTACTGTTGGCTATTCTCTAGAGCCTATAGATCAGACTATACACTAGTCTATAGATCAGACTATACACTAGTCCATAAATCATACTATAGAATAGTCTATAGGTCAAGCTAAAATAGTCTATTCAATAGATCAGACTAATATAGACTATTCTATATAGTCTATAGATCATACTTAACACAAGTCTATATATCATACTATAGAATGGTCTATATATCATGCTATAGAATAGCCAATAGATCGGACTTTAAACTAGATCATAGTACAGTCTTGTCTATAGATCATACTGCATACTTGTCAATAGAACATAGTATAGAATAGTCTAATCTATAGATCAGACTAATATAGAATATTCTATAAAGTCTATAGATCACACTATATACAAGTCTAAAGATCATACTATAGATCAGACTAATATAGACTATTCAATAGAGTCTATTGATCAGACTAAACACAAGCCTATAGATTAAAGTATAGAATAGTCTATAGATCAAGCTATAGAATAGCCAATAGATCACACTTAACACAAGTCTATAGATCACACTATAGAATAGTCCACAGATCAAGCTATAGAATAGCCAATAGGTCACACTATAAACTAGACTATAGATCACACTAAAGACTAGTATACAGATCAGACTATAAACTAGTTCATTGATCAGATAAAAAGACTGATCTATACATTAGTCTATAAACTAGATCACACTATAGAATAGTCTACAGATCAAGCTATAGAATAGCCAATAGATCACACTATAAACTAGACTATAGATCACACTAAAGACTAGTATACAGATCAGACTATAAACTAGTTCATTGATCAGATAAAAAGACTGATCTATACATTAGTCTATAAACTAATCTAGATCACACTATAGAATAGTCTACAGATCAAGCTATAGAATAGCCAATAGATCACAATATAAACTAGACTATAGATCACACTAAAGACTAGTATACAGATCAGACTATAAACTAGTTCATTGATCAGATAAAAAGACTGATCTATACATTAGTCTATAAACTAGATCACACTATAGAATAGTCTACAGATCAAGCTATAGAATAGCCAATAGATCACACTATAAACTAGACTATAGATCACACTAAAGACTAGTATACAGATCAGACTATAAACTAGTTCATTGATCAGATAAAAAGACTGATCTATACATTAGTCTATAAACTAATCTAGATCACACTATAGAATAGTCTACAGATCAAGCTATAGAATAGCCAATAGATTACACTATAAACTAGACTATAGATCACACTAAAGACTTCTATACAGATCAGACTATAAACTAGTTCATTGATCAGATAAAAGACTGATCTATACATTAGTCTACAAACTAATCTAAAGATCAAACTGTAATAGTAAAATCTATAGAAAATAACACAAACAAACCTATAGATCAGTCTATTGAAATCTAAACACTCTATTGGAATCAATTTTCCATTAAAATTTCATCATTATACTAAATACTTTATTCCATTATCAAAAAAAATGTATAAAATTATATAAAAAAAATTTGTAATTTTTTTCTTTAATACTACAAAAAAAGCTTAATTTTAAAATATTAATTGCCGCCTTTTACCTCCAATTATTCCTGCATTTGACTATCAGTACTGCCAGTTTCTAGTTTCATTAAAACCACTGATTGTTCTAAACATTTCATTTGTTCTTCCAATGCCTGCTGACGTGAACGTAATTCCAAATTAAATGGACGTATACGTTGAGCCGCCTCTTGTATGGTTTCTAATGTCTCTAATAAATCCATAATTTTTGTTTGTGAATCACCATAATCCTCTAGAGTGCGTGGATCAATAGATTCCTCATACTCACATAAATGTTTGTAAATACTATCGACACGATTATTGATACTTTCCACCTGTTGGGGTTAGGAAAACTTTAATTTTTAGCCATTTAATAGCTAATTTATTTAGACAATTACCAGTTTAATGTGATCTTGTGTTAGTGTATCTTGTAATTGACTCATTTTATAGAAGTTTTTTGTGGGATTTAAATGATTTTTTATTAAAAAAATTAAAATTTACGGTGTATTGTTTATGTTTTTTTTTGTGTCTCTGCGGCTGCAATTGCCAGTGACAGCTGTTTTGTTGTTTTTATTTTTTGTAAACAGGGTTGTGTTTTTATTAAACAAATGGTTGGCAATTCAATTTATTATTAACGTCTTTTTTGTTTTGTTTTTATTGCAGTTTATAGAAAAATTATTGTTTTATTAATATTTAATGTTATATTTGATTTAAAATTATAATATTAACATAAAATATTTAAAAATTAACTGTTTTTAGTGTTGTTACATCATATATATTCTTAAATTGTTGTTTTAGCTTGGCAATACTTTACAAACAGCTGTTTAACCTTAAAAAGACGGTTTATTTTTTGTTAAAACATTTAAATTTTCTTTACAGAAATTGTAGTAAAAGCTTTTTCCCGCCTTTAACTTGTTTATTAACAAACAAATGCATTTCCTTAAACTTTTAAAAACTGGTATTTCGATCAAGGTAATCGTAGAACTAATTATTTTTTGCTTTTTTTATAAAATTTCTTTAAACCAGCAAGTGGCCTTGGAATTTGTACAAACTTTGCTGAAAAAATCCTGGCAGGAAAAAGAATTAAGCCTAGAATTTACCTGTAACTTTGTTAATGATCTCCTACAGGGACTAGGACTAGAGTGTCATATAACAGCTGAAGAAATTAACTCCGGTGGACCTTATGATTGGCCTTTAGAACAAATACAAATTTATAATTTTCATTATATTGAAATGGATTTTCATAATTTGGAAGAATTTCTGGAAGAGGTATGCTCCTTGGTGCAAATGCAACATGAAATATTTCTAAATGATGTTAAGGAGCTGCATGATGATGAGGATATTGAAAGTCCAGTGGAATATTTAATGCAATTAACGGCTGTATGGTGTAATGTTTATAAACAATTGCAAAAATTAGAAGAGCTGCAGGTGAATAAAAGATTTGAGGAACCCTTGGCTAGAATAAGTGAGAAAAGCTTAATATGTAAACTTTTAAGGAAGATATAAACTAGTTAGCTTTTGTAGATTTCCATATGCTAAAAGGTATGCATGATTTACGTAAACTTTATCGTTTGGATTTACATCTATTGGATGCCATATGTAATCGTTTATATTGGAGTGCTTTGCAGGGACTTTAGTAAGTATTAAAATGAAGAATTCTAGAAAGTCTCACTTATATACTAATTACTTTCATTATTTAAGTTACAAACAAACCCATGATATGATATTTTCCGGTTTACTAGATATATTCACCAAAGATTTTGATTTGTTTTACACAAGTTCCACACAAACTATAAATTTCTTCTACGAAGCCTTTTCCGTAGACATTAATACTTTAACACCCTTAAAGCTTTATGAATGTTTAAAAAATATGCTCATGGAACTGGACAACTCTTATAAATTGAATATATTAATAAACTTTCTCATTGAACCCTTTATGTTGCAAATATATTTCACCACATTTCTTGCGAAAAGACATAAATGGTATAATAAAATAACCAGCAAAAATTTGGAGAAAATCCAACAGGAAGCCTTAAAATTTTTAAATATATTACAAAGGTATTAAGGCAATCTTTCAATATTTCTAATTTTATTTATAGTTTGTTCTTTAAAATGTTCTTTTTTTAGCAAACTTGTAACTTTAGATTGTTTTTCACGTGAATTCATGGAATCTCTATTAAATGTTATCTTTAAAACTGATCACATAACCTCAAATTTATCCTGTCAATTGTATATAACCATGATGAAGCGCAAATTTTCAGAAACATTGATTTTAAAACATATAATGGATTTTTATGTTCGACATATGGTGAGACATTGTAGGAAAGAAGAGAAACTTAAAACTATTGACTATTTTGTTATCTCCATAGGGTTCCATTGTTAATTTGAAAACTTACATTGAAGCTATATACGATTCTTTGGAGTTTTTATTGAATTTTAATAATTTATTAGAAATAATAACAGATATCAATACCACGGAAATTATTAGATTATTAAGTGCTCATATATTGGTTATAGTATTCGAACTGAAAGTTAAGGAGGAAGGTAAGTTTGAAATTGATTGAACAGCTCTTTAGTCTATAATATAGTCTATAGTCTAGCTATAGTGTAGTCTATAGTGTAGTCTATGGTCTAATCTATAGTCTAGTCTTTGGTCTAGTCTATAGTCTAGTCTATGGTCCAGAGTATAGTCTAGTCTATAGTATAGTTCATAGTCTAGTCTGTAGTCTAGTCTATAGTCTAGTCTATAGTCTAGTCTATAGTCTAGTCTATAGTCTAGTCTATAGTCTAGTCTATAGTCTAGTCTATAGTCTAGTCTATAGTCTAGTCTATAGTCTAGTCTATAGTCTAGTCTATAGTCTAGTCTATAGTCTAGTCTATAGTCTAGTCTATAGTCTAGTCTATAGTCTAGTCTATAGTCTAGTCTATAGTCTAGTCTATAGTGTAGCCTATAGTATAGTCTATAGTCTAGTCTATAGTCTAGTCTACAGTCTAGTCTATAGTCTAGTCTACAGTCTAGTCTATAGTCTAGTCTATAGTATAGTCTATGGTCTAGTCTATAATCTAGTCTATAATCTAGTCTATAGTCTAGTATATAGTTTAGTCTATAGTAAAGTCTGTAGTCTATTTTGTAGATTAGTGTATAGACTAGTCTATAGTCTATTCTATATTCTATTCTATAAACTAGTCTGTGGTTTGTCCTAGAGTCTGTATTATCGTTCTGTGCCAAATTGAGCTATGGACCATTTTTCTCTTTTTCTTTTTTCTCCAGATTCCTCTTCGCAACAAGAACTACAACACTTACTGCAAATATTACCCGAAATATTTGAAAATTTACTTTGTCAAAAGACCGAGGGCATCCTGTTAAAGATCTACTCTTTCATACCGACAGAAAATTTACAAAAACCGGTAAGATTTTTAAAGAAAAACTTTAATCTTAACATATTCCACTTTAATGACTATATACTCCTTTAGATCCTGGACAATTTTATCCATTATGCTGTGGGCATATTTACACATTTCGCCAATAATCTGCAATATCCTTTGCTAATGAATATTTTCCAGGTTTTTCATAAATTTTTAAATTTTAACAGAGAATGGCAACATTTAGAACAATTAAGTGATCATTTATTACATAAATATCATGAAATGTTAAGAGATTTACGTAAACGAGAAGAAAATTCTGAAAAGGTATAACATAACCTAAAAAACTACAAACATAACCTTAAGTTTTTCTCAACTTTTTATTGTAGATTTTAAAAATTCCTTTGACGGATTATAATAATTTACTCAAACGTTTTAATATTATATTAAAAACCAAATATGAATTATTGGATAATAACTATTTACAAATCGTAAGAGATTTGTCTCATTACTTTCTTTATCATCCCGATATTAAAGCGATAATTTTAAAAGAAAAATCTTTTATCGATTTATATGTTTTGGAAATAGTCATTTCGTGCATATTGAAATTATTTAAAGTGCAAAATGCCAATAATCAAAATTATACATTTTTCATTGAGGCTCAGGAATTATTTAAATATCTTTGGTTGTTATTAAAGGATATGGAAGAATTGTTAAAGTTACCAGTTGTAAGAATAAAAACGGTAAGAAGTTAAAGATAAATATTTCAAAATGCTTTTAACAACTTTTTAGTATTTCTGTTCTTTACTGGTCTTACTGACTTATCTACCTCTAAAACTGGAGTCTAATGTTTATCAGCAATTGGTGCAAATTCTTATAGAGTTAAATTTTAAAAGCAGGTCTCTTAATCGTACAGAAGGCGATGAGTCACAGCAATTGCATCCTTTAAAATCTTTAGAATATCAACGTTTAATGATGCGACAATTTACGGAAATGCATAAACACCAAAGGGTGCAAATTCATACCAACACGGTTTGGAAATTGTGTATTTATTATGGAATGGTAAGCTAATATTTTATATACATCTTCCACTATAGACTATACACCAGATTGTATACTAGAATATTCTATGGAATGGACTAAAAACTACTCTTTAGAATAGGCTGCAGACAAGACTTTAGGCTAGACTATAGAGTAGACTATAGACTAGACTATAGACTAGACTGTAGACTATACTATAGACTAGACTATAGACTAGACTATAGACTAGACTATAGACTAGACTATAGGCTAGACTATAGACTAGACTATAGACTAGACTATAGACTAGACTACTACAGTCTAGCTAGTCTAGTCTATAGACTCTATAGTCTAGCCTAAAGTCTTGTCTGCAGCCTATTCTAAAGAGTAGTTTTTAGTCCATTCCATGAATATTCTAGTATACAATCTGGTGTATAGTCTATAGTAGATGTATATAAAATATTAGCTTACCATTCATAATAAATACACAACCAAACCGTGTTGGTATGAATTTGACTTGGTGTTTAGATTCCGTAAAGCATCATTAACGTTGATATTATAAGATTTTAAAGGATGCAATTCTGTAGACTATCGAGACTGTACGACTAAGACTAGACTATAGACTAGACTATAGACTAGACTATAGACTAGACTATAGGCTAGACTATAGACTAGACTATAGGCTAGACTATAGACTAGACTATACACTAGACTATAGACTAGACTATAGACTAGACTATAGACTAGACTATAGACTAGACTATAGACTAGACTAAAGACTAGACTATAGACTAGACTATAGACTAGACTAAAGACTAGACTATAGACTAGACTATAGACTACACTATAGACTAGACTATAGACTAGACTATAGACTAGACTATAGACTAGACTATAGACTAGACTATAGACTAGACTATAGACTAGACTATAGACTAGACTATAGACTAGACTATAGACTAGACTATAGACTAGACTATAGACTAGACTATAGACTAGACTATAGACTAGACTATAGACTAGACTATAGACTAGACTTAAGACTAGACTATAGATTAGACTATAGACTACATTATAGACTAGACTATAGACTACACTATAGACTAGACTATAGCCTAGACTATAGACTAGACTATAGACTAGAATATAGACTAGAATATATACTAGACTATAGACTATAGACTAGACTATAGACTGGAATATAGACTGGAATATAGACTAGACTATAGACTAGACTATAGACTATACTATAGACTAGACTATAGACTAGACTATAGACTAGACTATAGACTAGACTATAGACTAGACTATAGACTAGGCTAGACTATAGACTAGACTATAGACTAGACTACAGACTAGACTACAGACTAGACTTTAGACTAGACTATAGACTAGACTATATACTAGTCTATAGACAAGACAAGATAGAAGTTTGAGGAACCACAAACTGTTCTGTAGAAGTTTGGGGAACCTCAAACTGTTTTACAGAGAAACCTCAACCTGTTCTATAGAAGTTTGAGGAACCTCAAACTGTTCTATAGAAGTTTGAGGAACCTCAAACTGTTCTATAGAAGTTTGAGGAACCTCAAACTGTTCTATAGAAGTTTGAGGAACCTCAAACTGTTCTATAGAAGTTTGAGGAACCTCAAACTGTTCTATAGAAGTTTGAGGAACCTCAAACTGTTCTATAGAAGTTTGAGGAACCTCAAACTGTTCTATAGAAGTTTGAGGAACCTCAAACTGTTCTATAGAAGTTTGAGGAACCTCAAACTGTTCTATAGAAGTTTGAGGAACCTCAAACTGTTCTATAGAAGTTTGAGGAACCTCAAACTGTTCTATAGAAGTTTGAGGAACCTCAAACTGTTCTATAGAAGAAGTTTGAGGAACCTCAAACTGTTCTATAGAAGTTTGAGGAACCTCAAACTGTTCTATAGAAGTTTGAGGAACCTCAAACTGTTCTATAGAAGTTTGAGGAACCTCAAACTGTTCTTTAGAAGTTTGAGGAACCTCAAACTGTTCTTTAGAAGTTTGAGGAACCTCAAACTGTTCTATAGAAGTTTGAGGAACCTCAAACTGTTCTATAGAAGTTTGAGGAACCTCAAACTGTTCTATAGAAGTTTGAGGAACCTCAAACTGTTCTATAGAAGTTTGAGGAACCTCAAACTGTTCTATAGAAGTTTGAGGAACCTCAAACTGTTCTATAGAAGTTTGAGGAACCTCAAACTGTTCTATAGAAGTTTGAGGAACCTCAACTGTTCTATAGAAGTTTGAGGAACCTCAAACTGTTCTATAGAAGTTTGAGGAACCTCAAACTGTTCTATAGAAGTTTGAGGAACCTCAAACTGTTCTATAGAAGTTTGAGGAACCTCAAACTGTTCTATAGAAGTTTGAGGAACCTCAAACTGTTCTATAGAAGTTTGAGGAACCTCAAACTGTTCTATAGAAGTTTGAGGAACCTCAAACTGTTCTATAGAAGTTTGAGGAACCTCAAACTGTTCTATAGAAGTTTGAGGAACCTCAAACTGTTCTATAGAAGTTTGAGGAACCTCAAACTGTTCTATAGAAGTTTGAGGAACCTCAAACTGTTCTATAGAAGTTTGAGGAACCTCAAACTGTTCTATAGAAGTTTGAGGAACCTCAAACTGTTCTATAGAAGTTTGAGGAAACTCAAACTGTTCTATAGAAGTTTAAGGAACCTCAAACTTTTCTATGGAAGTTTAAGGAACCTTAAATTGTTCTAAAGAAGTTTAAAGAACCACAAACTTTTCTTTCTTTTACTACCATTTCAGTTCAAACGCTCTTTTCAAAAAGAATTAAAGGATTTACTCATGACCTTGGCCAATTATAGATTAAATATCTATAAACACATAATTTCCGTACTAATATATAATCTTTATAAACAAAACCCTACTCTCAAGCACATGACTATAGTGGTAAGTTCTTTATTTTAGGCATCAACTTTTAAAGTATTTAACAATAACGTATTTGTTTAACTATTTGTTATAGTTTATACTAAAACAGCACAAACATTTAATTGATAACGATATAAATGTCGATTCAACACCTTTACTTAAAGTCCATGTAGTGTTATTGGTATTACAAATATTAACAAAGGCCTTAAGTGTTCAACGTCTAAAGACTGGTCACAATCGTTTGGAGGCTTTAAAGTATTTAAACATTTTTACGATGGACTTAGATTTGAATGAATTGCAAGCAAAACAATTAATGTTAAGTTGAAAAAAAGTAAAGTTATTAATGACAAGTGTTTGATTTTTGTTTTGTTTTGTTTTTGACATTTTCAGGGAGGAACAATTGCAGCAAATGTCTCAACATTTAATTACAGCTGAGGAACGTAAATTTTTGGATCAATTTAAAGTTGAAATGGAAAAACAGGTATCTTAGAAAGTTACGTTGCTTTACTATGTTTTGTTTTTGTTTATTTATATAATTTAATAACCCATCAGACATTGCAGTGTCTCTTAAATTTTATTATTATTTTATTTAATTTCTTTTCATTTTTATATTTATTACATTATTATTATTATTTAATTTAAATTTTAATTATAAACGTCAGTGTATTTTTTTCACTTTACGTTTTTAATGAATAAAATTTCTGTTGTTTTTTTGTTGTTTAAAACCATCTAAACTAAACTACCTTTTTAACAAAACATTAATTATTTTATAACAATTATCTTATTTATCTAAACTAGATAATAAGATAATTCAAATTCAGTTTTATATTCTTGCCTATTATTTTGCACTCTACATCGTTCTTCAATCGTTTTGTGTTGCTATAATTTTTATTACGACAATTTTGGTTTGTTGTTGCCACAACACACCTCAAATTTCTGCTTAAAATGTGGAAAATTTGTCAATTAAATTTGTTGTGTTCATTATTTTTTTTTTTTTGCTCAAATTTGAGTCACATGTAAATGTCTTCGTTTTAAACAAGATTTATGGGTTTGTTAAGGTGACCAAATGAATGTCAAAAAAGTTTGAGACTCATCATCAATATAATTTATACTAAAGACTAGACAATACACTAGACTACAGTCTATATTGACGATAGACTAGAATGTAGACTATATACTAGACTATAGACAAGTCTATAGATTACACTATAAACTATACTATAAAATATACTATAGACTAGACTATACACTAGACTATAGTCTAATCTACAGACTAGACAATAGACTAGACTATAGAATAGATTAAACAATTGACTATAGACTATACTTTAGACGAGACTATATACTAGACTATAGACTAGACTATTGATTAGGCTATAGACAAGACTATGGATTAGACTACATACTAAACAATAGACTAGACTATAGAATAGATTAAACAATTGACTATAGACTATACTTTAGACGAGACTATATACTAGACTATAGACTAGACTGTAGACTAGACAATAGACTAGACTGTCGACTAGACCATAGACTAGACAATAGACTAGACTATAGACTAATCTACAGACTAAACTATAGACTAGACTATTGATTAGACTATAGACTAGACCATGATTTAGACTTTATACGAGATTATAGACTAGACTATAGAATAGACTACACAGTAGACTATAGACTAGACTCTAGACTAAACTATAGACTAGACTTTAGACTAGACTATTGATTAGGCTATAGACAAGCCTATGGATTAGACTACATACTAAACAATAGACTAGACTATAGAATAGATTATACAATTGACTGTAGACTATACTTCAGACGAGATTATAGACTAGACTATAGACTAGACTGTAGACTAGACTGTAGACTAGACTATAGACTAGACTATAGACTATAATATAAACTAGACTATACTCTAGACTATAGACTAGTCTATTAACTGGACTATAGACTATATTATAGACTAGACTATAGACTAGACTATAGACTAGACTATAGACTAGACTATAGACTAGACTATTAACTAGACTATAGACTAGACTATAGATTAGACAATAAACTAGACTATAGAACATTATAAAGTTTCTCAAACTTGTATAGATGTTCCTCAAGCTTCTTTAGAACAGGTTAAAGGCTCTCCAACTTCTGTAGAACAGTTTGAGGTTCCTCAAACTTCTATAGAACAGTTTAAGATTCCTCATACTTCTATAAAACACAAACTTCTATAGAACAGTTTAAGGTTCCTCAAACTTCTATAGAACAGTTTGAGGTTCCTTAAACTTCTATGGAACATTTTGAGGTTCCTCAATCTACTATAGAACTGTTTGAGGTTCCTCAAACTTGTATAGAACAGTTTGAGATTCCTCAAACTTCTATAGAACAGTTTGAGGTTCCTCAAACTTCTATAGAACAGTTTGAGGTTCCTCAAACTTCTATAGAACAGTTTAAGATTCCTCATACTTCTATACAACAGTTTGGGGTTCCTCAAACTTCTATAGAACAGTTTGAGGTTCCTCAAACTTCTATAGAACAGTTCCTTAAACTTCTATAGAACAGTTTGAGGTTCCCTAAACTTCTATAGAACAGTTTAATTTTCCTCAAACTTCTATAGAACAGTTTGAGGTTCCTCAAACTTCTATAGAACAGTTTGAGGTTCCTCAAACTTCTATAGAACAGTTTGAGTTTCCTTAAACTTCTATAGAACAGTTTGAGGTTCCTCAAACTTCTATAGAACAGTTTGAGTTTCCTTAAACTTCTATAGAACAGTTTGAGATTCCTCAAACTTCTATAGAACAGTTTGAGGTTCCTCAAACTTCTATAGAACAATTTGAGGTTTCTCAAACTTCTATAGAACAGTTTGAGGCTCCTTAAACTTCTATAGAACAGTTTGAACAGTATGGCCTCCTTAATGTTTTATCTTATTTAAGAAATCGTATGCATTTAAAAAGTAAATCAAAACAATTTTCGGTAATTTTTATTTAAACGCCCTTAAACTGTTTCATTTTGTGTTGTTTTATTGCTGATTTTATTTAGAATGATTTAATTTAAACAACATTTACAAGCTAATTAACATAATATTGTTAAATACTTAATAATGTAATCATTAATCATTTAATAGTAATAAAAACAAATCAAATCGTAAGCGACAACTTTAGGTGATATTTTTAAATTAATTTGATCTTAATACTGAAACTTTAAAACTTTTGACATAATAACAACTATTTTGCTTCATATATTTAAAGGAAAAACAAATAATTTTTCACGCTTTTTTAAATGTTTTTCTTATCACGTTCCATTACGTGCCCTAAACACCTTTTAAAAATTTCTAGTTTTATTTGAAATTTTTGAATATTTTTCCTTATTTCTCATAACTTTTTTTTCCAGAACATAATAAATTTCTTTGTTACCCTTTAACAAACGTCATAATTATTCATTTTGTTTAATCATTTAAATAAATATTTATAATATTTATTGAAAATTTTGTTTAAAGCTTATTAATCATTAATTTGTAATTAATTATAAATTATCATTAAATAAGCAGTTAGATAAATAAATATTTAAAATCATAAAATTGGCCTTTATTGACACAAACTTGACAAGGGGTTATCAATTAACAACTTTTACGATGGGTGTTTTTTCTTTAAGGAAAATTGTTTATACTAGTATCAACTTGATCATACTACTTTCGAACAGTTAGGTATGATAAAACTTTTTTGGAAAATTTTAAAGCTTTTCAAATCGTCTATGGAGCAATTTGAATCTCTTCTGTAGAACATTTCACTTTACTAGACTATAAAGTAGACTAGGCTATAGACAAGACTATATAATATAGACAAGACCATATACTGTGGAATATGCTATAGACTTGACAATGGACTATACTGTATACTTCACCATTAACTTGACTAGAAGCTATGCTATAGAATAGACTTTAGGCTAGACGATAGACAGGACTTTAAAATAACCTATAGATTAGACTATAGACTAGGCTTTAGACTAGACTATAGACTAGACTATAGACTAGACTATAGACTAGACTATAGACTAGACTATAGACTAGACTATAGACTAGACTATAGACTAGACTATAGACTAGACTATAGACTAGACTATAGACTAGACTATAGACTTGTCTATAGACTAGACTGTAGACTATACTGTAGACTTGTCTATAGACTAGGCTATACAGTGGGCTATAGACTAGACTAAAGATTATTTTACAGACTAGACTATAGATTATTTTATAGACTAGACTATAGATTATTTTATAGATTAGATTATTACTTTTGACTATTTTATTTCAAATCTTTTTTTAAAAAATTTCTTAATTAGACTCCAATTTATTTTAATTCCGGCTTATTTTTGCACAAAAATTTTCCTTAAACTTTGTTTATGTTTTATTTTTGTCTCCAATTATCACCTTGTATTTTTCTTTACTTTTTTGCAGTACATTCTTTTAATCCTACACGCCATTAAATATCACTGTTTAACTCACCCCCTTTTATTTAAATAAACTCTTTCCGCAAATATCAATTTAAACTAAATATTTTACTCTTGTAGACACAAATAATTTATGCTCCATATACTTGAATCCCAAAACTATTTACACTATAGTTATTTTAAATCTCAAATAACTAATATTAAATACATTTGACAACAATCTGCCACTGACGTATGTCTGTATACATATTTTATTTTAAATGTCAATAAACACTTTAAAAGAGTACAGCGCAAGAGATAGAGCAAATCCCAAAACATAGATCAGCATTTTAAATCTCAATATTTTAAACAAATCTAGGCATGATAATTTGAGTAATAATAATGAAAATAAACAAACGTAATTATCAAGTTACAAACGGTTTTGTTTAAAACAAGGATTTTAGTTATATTTTTAAGAAATTATTGCAAAATGAGAAATTGGACTTTTCTTAAGATTCCTAAAACTTTAATATAACAGTTTAAGGTTTCTTAAACTTCTATAGAACAGTTTCAGGTTTCTCAACTTCTATAGAACAATTTGAAGTTCCTTTATCTTCAATTGAATTGTTCGAACTTCCCCAAACTTCTTCAAAACAGTTTTAAGTTCCTTCAACTTCTATAGAACAGTTTGGAGTTCCTCTAGCTTCTATGGAACATTTTTAGGTTCCCCAACCTTCTATAGAACAGTTTAAGGTTCCTCAAAAATCTATAGAACAGTTTGAGGTTCCTCTAACCTCTACAGAACAGTTTTAAATTCCTCAAACTTCTGTAGAACAGTTCTAGGTTTCTCAAACTTCTATAGATCATTTTGAGGTTCCTCAAACATCTATATAACGATTTGAGGTTCCTAAAGCTTCTATAGAACAGTTTGAGGTTCCTCAAACTTCTATAGAACAGTTCGATACTATAACTTCTATAGAAAAGTTTGAGGTTCCTTTAACTTCTGTAGAACAGTTTAGGTTCCTCTAACTTCTATAGAACTGTTTGAGGTTCCTCAAACTTCAATAGAACAGTTCTTCAAGCTAGTAGAGAACATTTTGAGGTTTTCTAACTCCTATAAAACAGATTAAGATTCCTCAAACTTCTATAGAACAGTTTGAGGTTCCAGAGAAAAGCTTGAGGTTCCTCTAACTTCTATAAAACAGTTTTAGCTTCCCCAAACTATTATAGAACAGTTTTAGGTTCCTCTAACTTCTGTAGAACAGTTTGAGGTTCCTCTACCTTCTATAGAACAGTATAGATTCCTTAAACTTCAATATAACAGTTTCTTAAGTTAGTATAGAACAATTTGAGGTTTGCTAACTTCTATAGAACAGTTTGAGGTTCCTCAAACTTTTATAGAACAGTTTGAGGTTCCTCAAACTTTTATAGAACAGTTTGAGGTTCCTCAAACTTTTATAGAACAGTTTGAGGTTCCTCAAACTTCTATAGAACAGTTTGAGGTTCCGCAAACTTCTATAGAACAGTTTGAGGTTCCTCAAACTTCTATAGAACAGTTTGAGGTTCCTCAAACTTCTATAGAACAGTTTGAGGTTCCTCAAACTTCTATAGAACAGTTTGAGGTTCCTCAAACTTCTATAGAACAGTTTGAGGTTCCTCAAACTTCTATAGAACAGTTTGAGGTTCCTCAAACTTCTATAGAACAGTTTGAGGTTCCTCAAACTTCTATAGAACAGTTTGAGGTTCCTCAAACTTCTGTAGAACAGTTTGAGGTTCTTCAAACTTCTGTAGAACAGTTTGAGGTTCCTCAAACTTCTATAGAACCGTTTGAGGTTCCTCAAACTTCTATAGAACAGTTTGAGGTTTCTCAAATTTCTATAGAACACTAGCAACATCATCTTCTTATTATAGCGTAGTTGGAGTTCCCTTAAACTTCTTTCGAACAATTTACTAAAAGTTTATTTCCTCTTCATCTAGCACCTTCAGACATATGTACAACGAAAGAGTATTATTCTAAAGTCGTAATCTTCTACATCAATTTATTAAATTAAATTTGCATGTGTTTGTTGTTGTCAATTGTAAAAATACTACTTGAGTATTTGCAAAGAAATTAAATTATATATTTAAATGCTTAAAAACGTTTAATAGTTTACAACAATTTAGATAAAGCAGATGTGATTATATCTATTGTAATGTTATTACTATTATTATTATAAACTTTTATTAGTTGTAGGTGTAAATTACAAAGAAAACTGAATAATAATGTTGCATTGTTAAGAATAGGGTGACCATATATAGACGTCAAACTATTCTATGAAAGAGCTTGAAGTTTTCTAAACTTTTGTGAAAGTAATTGAGTTGGCTCAAACTTTTGTAGAACAATTTAAGGTCGAACAAACTTTTCCAGAGGGGTTTGATGTTCTTTACAAGAATTTAAGTTTTAAATAACTTCTAAACAAGATTTTGAGGCTCCTTGTATTGAAGTTTCTTACACGTCTGTAGAAGATAACATCTAAAGAAGGGTTGGAGATTTCAAAAGCTTCTGCAGAAGTTTTTTTAATTTTTTAAACTACTACAGAATTCTACAGAAGTTTATTACTTTCTTCACTGGTTTGAGGCTTCATAATAGTTGTTTGTGGTTGCTCAAACTTCTGTAGAAGTGTTCAAGCTCCTTTAAACTCTAAACATTAAGAGTCTAACGGTTTAAGGCTCTTTAAACATCCTTATTCCTAACTCTTCTACATAAAAGTACCCGTGGTTCCTCAAATTTTTACAGAACCGTTTTAGATTCTTTAAACTTTTGTAGAACAGTTTGAGGTTCCCTAAACTTCTATAGAATAGTTTGAGGTTCTTTAAACTTCAATAGAAGGTTTCTCAAACTTCTATAGAACTGTTTGAGTTTCCTCAAACTTCTATAGAACCGTTTGAGGTTCCTCAAACTTCTATAGAACCGTTTGAGGTTCCCCAAACTTCTATAGAACAGTTTGAGGTTCCTCAAACTTCTATAGAACAGTTTGAGGTTCCTCAAACTTCTATAGAACAGTTTAAGTTCCTTAAAATGCTATAGAACAGTTTGAGGTTGCCCAAACTTCTATAGAACAGTTGTAAGTTCCTCAAACTGCTATAGAACAGTTTGAGGTTCCTTAAGCTCCTAAAAAACCGTTTAAGGTTCCTCAAACTTCTATAGAACAGTTTGAGGTTCCTTAAACTTCTATAGAACAATTTGAGGTTCCTTAAACTTCTATAGAACAGTTTGAGTTTCCTCAAACTTCTATAGATCAGTTTGAGGTTCCTCAATCTTCTACAGAACAGTTTGAGGTTCCTCAATCTTCGACAGAACAGTTTGAGGTTCCTCAATCTTCTATAGAACAGTTTGAGGTTCCTCATATATAGATGTTTAAAAGCAATTAAACAGTTTGTAGAACACTTTCAGTTCGCTTGATCGCTTTAAATTTACACATCTGGCCACCTTTATCTGTTTACTCTCAAAGTTCAATGTTTTCAAGCTGCATTCTCTACACCGAGTGCTACTAATACATGTAAGTAGAGAGGAAAATGTCAACAAAACATAAAATATAAACCGTTAGGAAAGGCAAATATTCAAACAACAACATACATGTTTGCAATGGTATAAGAACGAGTATTAGATAAAGCGAAAGCAAAAGAGAAAGAGTGAGAGAGAGTGTAAGTGTAAGCTTGATTTTACGGTAAATTTTTGAGGTTTTTGTTTAAGAGTATTAGTGAGTATAAGTGTTATTTTTAAAGCTTCATTTGCTAAAGCGAATTGTAACAGAAATATGTTATTGTATTTGTTGTTGTTTTATATAGATGAGTTTTGAGTGTGAAATTTCAACAACAACTAAAACAATTTCGCAGACTTTCAGCAATACACATGTTTGAACAACATGCAGCGTCCATCCGTCCGTCCTTCCGTCCATTCTTCCGTCTGTCGTTGTTTGTTGTTGTAGAATTAACAAATAAAAACAAACAAATCATAACACAACAACACTCTACTACTAATATGTACATATGTATGAATGTATGTAGTTTTACTCACTGTTTTACTTACTAGTTACTAATACTATTACTACTATTATTTTTTTCAATAAACACTTTACTAAATACAACAACAATTGTTTCTTTCTTTTTTTTTGGAAAAAAAATTAAATAAAAATAAAAAGAAATAAAATGTGAAAATTATTTAATGTTCGTAGAATTTGCCCGTTTAACGCCAGTCAGATGACGAACTTCAAAACGAGCGTACACTAGACAAAATACTTAT
This sequence comes from Lucilia cuprina, assembly GCF_022045245.1. NCBI lineage: Eukaryota > Metazoa > Arthropoda > Insecta > Diptera > Calliphoridae > Lucilia > Lucilia cuprina. The sequence goes on from NC_060951.1 coordinate 5,769,369, forward strand.
AAAAACGAGAGAAATTTTTTTTAAAAATAAGAAACGGTTACCAAAAAAAAAAAACGCAAAATATTTAACGGTATTTAAAAAAAAATTATTTTTTTTGGAAAAAAAAAATGAAAATATTAAAAAAAAACATAAAAATTTATATAAAAATATTTAAAATTTTAAACAAAATTTGAAATTTAAAGAAAAAATTTTTAAGAAAATTTTAAAGAAAAATTTTAAGAAAAAAAAATTTTTTAAAAGTATAACTTTAAATTGAATATTTACAAAAAAAAATAAAATTTTTAACAAAAAAATTTAAATTTATAAAAAAATCAAATTTATAAAAAAAGAATAAAATTTTTAAAAGAAAATTAAAGAAAAAAGTTAAAATTAAAAAAATATTTTGCAAAACTTTTAAATTTCTTAAAAAAAATTATAAAAAATTTAAACTTTTAAAAGAAAATTTTATAAAATATAAATATGAAATTTTTATATAAAATTTAATGAAATTTTTTTAGCATTTGTTTAAAAATTTGTGAAAAAATTTACGTTAAAACTTTAAAAAGTGTTGTTGCAGAAAAATTCTACACCATGCCCGCATTATTTTCTCATAAAAGTGTTTAAAATATTAAGAAAAATTTCAAAAAAAATATATATATTTTTTAATAAATTTTTAAGCTTTTTTAAAAAAAGAGTTGCCAATTTAGCGTTTTTTTATTTTGGCGCTTTTTTAATTTGTTTTTATTAAATATGTTTATTTTTATTAAGTCATGTTTAAGTTTTATTTTTTTGATAAAAAATTAAAAATTTTAAAATTTTTTATACCCAAGTTGTCATTTAGCGTTTTTCGTAAGTCATAAATAGACGTTTTTTTATTTTAGCGTTTTTGTACATTAAACTAAAAAAACTTTTTGCAGAAAGTTTAAAGTATTATTATCACAATTGCTTTAAAAGACTCAATTTTTAACAATTTTTTTGTTTTACAAAAAGAGTTGCCACTTTAGCGTTTTTTGTGTATTTCTGTTAAAAAGCTTTTTTTTAAATAAATTAAAAATTTTTATTTCATAAATTCTTTAAAAATATTTTTATTTGGGCGTTTTTATACATTTAGCTGAAAAATAACTTTTTGTAGCAAATTTATAACTTTTGTATCACAATTTATTTGAAAATTTCGAATTCATGATTTTTTTGATAAAAAAGAGTTGCTACTTTAGCGTTTTTTGTATAATTCTGTTAAAAAAGTTTTATTTAAAAGAAATTTTAAGTTTTTATTCATAAATACTTTAAAAATCCTCATTTCTCAAATTTTTTTTGAAAAAAGTGTTGCCCCTTTAGTGCTTTTTTATACTGGCGTTTTTTTTCAAAATTAGTTTTAGAATTTCTATTTAATAAAAATTTAAAGGTTTTATTGTAACATTTGTTAAAAAATCTAAAATTTAAACATATTGCGAAAACTGTGCTGCCACTTAACTCTTTTTAGCGATTTTTTAGAAAAGTTCTAAAATCATAATGTTTAATAGATATGTATGTATTTACAAGTTTTGTCCAAAAATTTTATTAAAAACGTAAATATTTAAATCTTTTAGAAAATAGTGCAAATGTAGTGATTTTTTATTAAAGCGTTTTTTTATAAATTTTATTAATAATTTAAATTTTAGTAAATATTTAATGTTTTTTTTTTTGCACAATTACATTAAAAATCTTTTAAATTTAAAGTTTTTTTTTGAAAAGAAAGTTGCCACTAAACGTTTTTGTGTTTAAGTGCTTTTTTCAAAAAGTTTAAAATAACTTATTTGTATAACAAAATTTTACTTATTAATACATTACTTCTTTAAAAATTGTGTGTTTTTTTCCATAAAAATTCTAAATAGTGTTATATTAGCGTTTTTTCGATTTAAGCGCTTTTCTTTTAATTTCTGTAAAAAAAGAGATTAATCTATAATATTAATATTTGTATTTTATTGTTATGTCCATAAATACTATTAATAACATTTTAAGCAATAAGTATGGCTAATTAAGTACCTTTTTAATTTGGCGTTTTTTTTAAATTTTCTAAAAATGTTTTTCTAATTTAAAAAATTTAGTAGAATTTTTATAATTTTGTTAAATGTGCATCAAGATTTTGAAAATTTTATTTCTAAATGATGACCATGTGGCATTTTTTTAATTAAGCGTTTTTTTATTTGGAAAAATTAAGAAAAAGTTTAAAAATGAAGAGTTTTAAAAAGAAAATTTTATTTTTTTTTTAACAATTTTAAAGCTTAGAAACTTTTTAAGTAGTTTTTAGTAAAAAGTATGGCTAATTTAGTGTTTTTTAATTAAGGCGTTTTTTTGGATTTTTTTTTATTTTATTTAAGTTTAAAGTTTCAGTTTAAATTTTATGTCATAATTTCATTAAAGTTCCCAGTTATAAACATTTTTACTTATAAATGTCGCCATTTTAGCGTTTTATTATTTAGGCGTTTTTTTCAAAAGTTTTTAAAAAAGATATTTTTTTCAAAATATTTCGTTTTAATTTAATAATTTTATTAATGATCACTATTATAAACATTTTTGCTTTTAAGTGTGGTCATTGTAGTGTTTTCTATTTAAGCGTTTTTTGAAAAATTAAAAAAATATTTTTTTTTTCAATATTTCGTTTTAATTTCATTTAAGATCACAGTTATAAACATTTTTCCTTATAAGAGTGGTAATTGTAGTGTTTTTTATTTAAGCGTTTTTTGAAGTTTTTGAAAAAAGAAATATTTTTCTTTCAAAAAATTTAGATTCAAATTCATAATTTTGTTAAAGATCACAGTTATAAACATTTTTCCTTATACGAGTGGTCATTGTAGTGTTTTTTATTTAAGCGTTTTTTGAAGTTTTTGAAAAAAAATATTTTTCTTTCAATATATTTAGATTTTATTTCATAATTTCGTTAAAGATCACAGTTATAAACAGTTTTACTTATACGAGTGGTCATTTTAGCGATTTTTTATTTAGAAGTTTTTTTTAAGTTTTTGAAAAAAAAAATATTTTTCTTTCAAAATATTTAGGTTTTGTTTCATAATTTCGTTAAAGATCACAGTTATAAACAGTTTTCCTTATACGAGTGGTCATTTTAGCGATTTTTTATTTAGAAGTTTCTTTTAAGTTTTTGAAAAAAAAAATATTTTTTTTTTCGAAATATTTAGGTTTTTTTCATAATTTCGTTAAAGATCACAGTTCTAAACATTTTTGCTTATACGAGTGGTCATTTTAGCGTTTTTTTATTTAGGCGTTTTTTTAAAAAAATTTTAAAAAATTAGATTTTTCTTAAAAAAAATAGGTTTTATTTAATAATTTCATTAATAATTACAGTTATAAACATTTTTGCTTATAAATGTGGTCATTTTAGCGTTTTTTTATATAGGCGTTTTTTTCAAAAAAATTAAAAAAAATATTTTTCTTTGAAAAATTAGGTTTTATTTCATAATTTTATTAATAATCACAATTATAAACATTTTTGCTTATAAGAGTGGCCATTTTAGCGTTTTTTTATTTAGGTGCTTTTTTGAAAATTTTCGAAAAAAATTTCATTTTTATTAGAAATTTGTGTAATTTGTTTAAAAAATTATATGTTTAAGCATTTTAATTACTTAAAATAGTTTTTTTTTAATAAGAATTCATTTTAAATTATCTCTGGTTTTATGACGAATTTATATTTTTATTTTATAAATTTTTTGTCTATTCTATTTTGATTTATTTATTTATCTATAAATTTTGTGCTTTTGCTGTCTTATAATTTATACTCTATATAAATTTAAAATTTTGCTACAAAATTTATTAGCTGTATTAATTAGCATTAGATTTATAAGTTAAAAAAAATACTAAAAGAAATTAACAAATTAAAAATAATGTGTTAATTTCAATGAAAAACAGAGGGGGGAAGTTTTAAAAGGAATTAACAAAAATTTTCTACATTTTTATTACAAAATTATTTAACTATTAAACATTCTTTCAAACTTCCTCTCTACAAAATTTTATCTAAACTTTTTAGTCAGCACTTTTTTAAAATTTTTTTGCAAAAAAAAACACAAACTGTGTCAAATTACTTTTAATTTGTAAAAATTATGACTGGAAATATAATATTTAGAAAAAATTACATAATAAAAAAAAAAAAAATATTCATAAACAAACTTAAAACTGCGTGATTTTTTCTCCATTTCGTTTACATTTCATTTGCTCATTAAAAAAATACTCTTTTTTTATACAATTTATGACTTTATTTTACCAGTTAAGAACGAAACTAATTTGTGTTTGGCATATTAATTAAGTAATTTTTTTAATTTACTTTTCTTTATAATAAATTATGCTAGTAAAACATATTTACTAACAAAACTGTCAGCAAGTGAAGGTAAACCGAAAAAACTTATTTTTTTTTATCAAATTTAAAAAGCACTTAAATAAAAAAAAAACGCTTGAAATTAACAAAATACCAATTTTTAATGATAATATAAAATAAATATACAAATTTCTATCAAATTTTGAGTTTTTTTTTAAATTTACAAAAAACGCTTAAATTTAAAAACGCTAAAATGGCAACATTTATTTCTTAAAATGTTACAAATATTATTTTTTATACTAATCATGAAACTTCAAATTTATATTTCCAATATAAATAAAATAATTAAGAAATTTCTAAAAACCGCTAAAGTGACATCATTAATAGTAAAAAACATAAAAATTTAAGAGAAAAATCAAATAGTCTGGATTATGGAATAGTCTATAGTCTGGACTATAGAATAGTCTATAGTCTGGACTATAGAATAATCTATAGTCTGGACTATAAAATAGTCTATAGTCTGGACTAGAGAAAAGTCTATAGTCTGGACTAGAGAAAAGTCTATAGTCTGGACTATAGAATAGTCTATAGTCTGGACTATAGAATAATCTATAGTCTGGACTATAGAATAGTTTATAGTCTGGACTATAGAGTAATGTACTATAGAGTAGTGTATAGTCTGGACTATAGAACAGTCTTTAGACTGGACTATAGAACAGTCTTTAGACTGGACTATAGAATAGTCTTTAGACTGGACTATAGAATAGTCTAGAGTCTGGACTATAGAATAGTCTATAGTCTGGACTATAGAATAGTCTGTAGTCTGGACTATAAAATAGTCTACAGTCTGGACTATAGAATTGTCTATAGTCTGGAATATAAAATAGTCTATAGTCCGGACTATAGAATAGTCTATAGTCTGGACTATAGAATAGTCTATAGTCTGGACTATAAAATAGTCTATAGTCTGGACTATAGAATTGTCTATAGTCTGGAATATAAAATAGTCTATAGTCGGGACTATAGAATAGTCTATAGTCTGGACTATAGAATAGTCTATAGTCTGGACTATAGAATAGTCTATAGTCTGGACTATAGAATAGTCTATAGTCTGGACTATAGAATAGTCTATAGTCTGGACTATAGAATAGTCTATAGTCTGGACTATAGAATAGTCTATAGTCTGGACTATAGAATAGTCTATAGTCTGGACTATAGAATACTCTATAGAATAGTCTATAGTCTGGGCTATAGAATAGTCTATAGTCTGGACTATAGAATAGTCTATAGTCTGGACTATAAAATAGTCTATAGTCTATAGTCTGGACTATAGAATTGTCTATAGTCTGGAATATAAAATAGTCTATAGTCTGGACTATAGAATAGTCTATAGTCTGGACTATAGAATAGTCTATAGTCTGGACTATAGAATAGTCTATAGTCTGAACTACAGAATAGTCTATAGTCTGGAATATAGAATAGTCTATAGTCTGGACTATAGAATAGTCTATAGTCTGGACTATAGAATAGTCTATAGTCTGGACTATAGAATAGTCTATAGTCTGTACTATAGAATAGGCTAAAGTGTGGACTATAGAATAGTCTTTAGTGTGGACTATAGAATAGTCTTTAGTCTGGACTATAGAATAGTCTATAGTCTGAATTGCAGAATAGTCTATAGTCTGGACTATAGAATAGTCTATAGTCTGCACTATAGAATAGTCTATAGTCTGGACTATAGAATAGTCTATAGTCTGAACTACAGAATAGTCTATAGTCTGGACTATTGAATAGTCTTTCTTTCGTCTGGGCTATAGAATAGTCTTTAGTCTGGACTATAGAATAGTCTTTAGTCTGGACTATAGAATAGTCTTTAGTCTGGACTATAAAATAGTTTATAGTCTGGACTGTAGAATAGTCTTTAGTCCAGACTATACAATAGTCTTAATCTGGACTATAGAATAGTCTATAGTCTAGACTATAGATTATTCTAGAGTCTAGACTAAAGAATAGTCTATAGACTGGTTTATAGAAAAGTCTATAGTCTGGAATATAGAATAGTCTTTAGTCTGAACTATAAAAAGTCTGAACTATAGAATAGTATAAAGTCTGAAGTATAGAATAGTTTGTTGTTTAAACTATAGAGTAGTCTATAGTCCTAACGATAGTTAAGTCTATAGTGTAGTTTAAAGTCGGCACTGTAGTATTTCCATAGTGTAAACAATAAAACAAAAACTATTCAATACTAAACAACTTATAAAACCCTAATAAATGTTTATAACAAATCAAAATTTCGAAAGCTATAGCAAAGGCACGCCTCAGAAATCTAAAACATAACAGTAAGATAAAACTGTTAAATAAAAATCAGTTTTTTATAACCTTTAGAAAACAAGTGATTTTTTTCATAAAACTCTTTTTAAAAACGCTTTCCAGTCAACACTGCTAATATAATACAGTGTTTCAACTGTTTTGTTTTAATTATTAAGTCACAAGATATTTTTTGTTGAATTTTTTAATCACATAATACCATTTCTTGTCGATAAATATTAAATTAATATCTAGACAATTGTGTTTTTTTTTTTTGTAATTAAATGTAGAAATTAAAAAAAAGAATTCAATTTTAATCATAATGTGACATATGAAATCTATTAGTTAATAAGAACTTTTAGTAGTATTACGTTTATGACGGTTAAATTGAAATATTTACTTTAAAGTCAACAATCAGTATTAATTAAATGTTTATATTTTATTTTTGTAAATAATGTATGTTATTATTAAAACGAAATGTAGACATAATTAATGATTTATTTACAAAGTTTCGAAAAAAAAAGATTTCTTTGTTTATTACTAATGAAGTATTAAAGAATATTCTATATTGAAAAGTAAGGAAGAAGAAAAGTTTCTTATGTAAGAACTTTCATAAATGTTATGACAGGAAATTTATACAGGTTTTTATTAATTTATTAAATTGTTAAAGAAAGGTGGGGTTTTTATAAAGACTTTTAGTTAATGTTAATATTTGTCGATCTATTGTCCGGACTAAACATTGTTGTATAATCCAGACTATAGTCTAGATTAAAGACTATTCTATAGTCCAGACTATAGACTAATATATAGTACAGACTAAGGTCCAGAGAATAGACTATTCAATAATCCAGACTATGGAATATTCTATAGTCTAGACTAAAGACTATTCTATAGTCCAGACAATAGACTATTCAATAGTCAAGACTATGGACTATTCTATAGTCCAGACTATAGACTATTCTATAGTACATACAATATACTATTCTATAGTCCAAACTATAGACTGTTCTATA
>NC_060951.1:5777070-5779188 GCF_022045245.1 Lucilia cuprina
ACTAGAACTGAACTAGAACTGAACTAGAACTGAACTAGAACTGAACTAGAAGTGAACTAGAACTGAACTAGAACTGAACTAGAACTGAACTAAAACTGAACTAGAACTAGAACTGAACTAGAACTGAAGTAGAATAAAACTAGAAGTGAATTAAAACTGAACTAGAACTGAACTAGAATTGAACTTGAACTGAACTAGAACTGAACCAAAACTAAACTAGAACTAAACTTAAACTGAACTAAAACAAAATTAGAAATTATTCTGAAGTGCTTTAGATTCAAAGTTAACATGTATAGCAATTCTTTTATTTTCATTAGGAGTTTATAAAGTTGGCAACTTTAAACACTAGTGCTGACATATTGACGTTGTTTTGTTTACATTTTGGCAATGTTGCCATCAACTTTCTTTACCACTACACCATGTTACCAGAAATATATAAGATTGTGATATTTCAACTTTTTTTCCTTAAAACAATATTTTACCTTTCAGTTCCACCTTAATATTTGTTTATTTTCTGATTAAAAATATTAAAACTTGTTTAAATTTCTAAACATATTAAATTGTTTTATTTTATAATGAAATTATCAGCATTTTTTTAAAATATTCCCACAAAACTTTAACCTTTTCATATGATTAATTTCTAAATTTGGTGTTTATGTTGTAAGGTTTTTTCCTCTTTACTAGTCTGGCTAATATTATTTTATTACACCCAATAACATTAATGATTTGATAAATTTGTTTTATAAACCTTTCTAATAAAAAAAAAAAAACATTTTGAAATAATGACGTTTAACATTTAACTGTCAATATTTCGTTTTTCAATTTCTCATCACAGTTTTAATAATGACATTTTAATCAAATGTTCTTTCCATAAGAAAATTAATTATTTTTTATACCTTTTAATAAATATTTAAAACTTAATGACAACTAAAACTTAAATATGATAAATTTATGACCATTGGATTGGGTCTTATCTGTTACCCCCCAAAAAAAGAACCTTTTTTCTGTAAGATTTTTTTAGGAAAACTTATTGAAAGAGCAATAAACGTACTTAGACAATGGATGTTTAAAGGTGATTTTTTATTTTATTAAAAATAAATAATTTCTACGTAAAACTCGTGCCATAATAATAAATTATAAATTTTTGCACTTGATAAACTTTGCTTTACTTATTATTTGTTTATATATTTTATATAAATAATTATTTATTTAAAATATGAAAAAAATTTATATAAAACTAATTGATAATGATAAGATTTATAGAGACAACAAGTTTTTGCAATTGACGCTTGTAAAGTGTAAATTAACCTTGTTATTAAACTGTAACAGCAAACAAATTAAAAAAAAAAAACAAAAAACTAATTTCGCTCATTTTCTAATTACTTTTTGAGTTAATTTAAAAGATATGATTTGTTGTTTTGTTTATGTTTAACTACAACTAACGGTTATACAAGAAAAGTCATAGCAAACATGTGTTGCCAACTATTTGTAGTTAAACATTGAGTATAACATGTGTAGAACTGTAAAAATGTAAACATAAGTATTAATAGAAAAATGTTTTCAAAACATGGACGATGAAATAGAATATAGTTTGGACTATATAGTTGCCTATAAGCTGGCCTCTGGAAAAGTCTATAGTGTGGACTAAAGAATAGCATATAGTCAGGACTATAGAACGGTGAATAGTCTAGACTACAGAACAGTCTTTAGTCTGGACTATAGAATAGTCTATACTGTGGACTATAGAATAGCCTAAAGTCCGGACTATAGTACAGTGTATAGTGTGGATTATAGAACAGTCTATAGTCTGGGCTATAGAATAGCCTATATTCTGGACTATAGAACAGTCTATAGTGTGGACTATAGAACAGTCTATAGTCTGGGCTATAGAACAGTCTGCAGTCTGGACTATAGAACAGTCTATAGTCTGGACTATAGATCAGTCTATAGTCTGGATTATAGAACAGTCTTTAGTCTGGACTATAGAACAGTTTATAGTCTGGACTATAGAACAGTCTATAGTCTGGACTATAGAACAGTCTATAGTCTAGACTATAGAACAGCCTATAGTCTTGACTATAGAACAGTCTATAGTCTGGATTATAGAACAGTTTATAA
>NC_060951.1:5779288-5803153 GCF_022045245.1 Lucilia cuprina
CAGTTCTAGTTCAGTTCTAGTTCAGTTCTAGTTCAGTTCTAGTTCAGTTCTAGTTCAGTTCTAGTTCAGTTCTAGTTCAGTTCTAGTTCAATTCTAGTTCAGTTCTATATCAATTTTCTAAGCACTTCAACAATTTGTTACTAAACAATTGACCTTTCCAATTTTGTTTTAATATTTTTACAATTTTAATAAAATTTGTTATTTTATCAATAAAATTTAATTATTTGTTTATTAATTAAACAAATAAAACAACATCATTAAAATGTTTCTATTACTGCATTATCAATAAAGCGATTAAAAGAAAATGTATGTTTTTTTTCAATTTCAAAACTGCTTTTACTTTTATGCAATCAGCTTAACCTTAGCCTCTGTATTTAATATATAAAAAAATATATTATAAATTTTGTTGCAATTGATAAGAAAGTGTAGCAAAAGTTATAAGAAATTATAAAACAATTACGCTATATATTTAATTAACACTAAGTTGGCAACACTTTGCAATTAAAACAACAATTATGAAATAAGAAGAGCAACAAAGAATGTAAACATTGCACAGTGTTGCCTATTTAGTAGTAAAAAAATAAACCGCTGGAAGGATATTATGTATTTTAATTACTATTAACTAATGTTAAGTGTGGGGTTTTCATAATACGTTTTCTATTTATGACATTATAATAAAATTTTACATGCGTCACGGCTGAAGAAATAAACTTCAGTCATGTCTACTAAAATCATTTTATGACTATTTTTTGGGGCTGGTTCAACAAAATGATATTTTTCTACTAATATTTCTTGGCTAAAAATAAAAATTAGTCGTTTATATTTATCAAATTGATAATTTCTTTCGTATTACTTGTAACCTCGTAGTTACCAGTTAAATCTGTCTGATTAGGAAGTTAATTATTGGTTTTATTATTATTTACTATTAATTCTTAAAATAATCATTATTTTTTTGTGATATTATTTTTATGATCGCTAAAAAAAAATAAACCGGCATTTGTTTTTAAATTAAACTTTGATTTATGACATTATTTTGTGGTTTTCTTTAAATTGCGAATGAAGAAAACGTGATCGTTAATAAGTTCAATAAATTTAATGTTCACATGTTGTTTATATTATGATTTTTTTTTTTTTTGGAAATTTATGTTGAACTTTTAATTTAATCATACAATTGTTTTGGGGGCTCTTGTTGATTGTTTTGTATGGCAACTAAATGAAATCGAAATAATTACAAAAAAAAAATTTTCGATATTAATAGAAAATTTACGTCAATAAATTTTAGAGTTAAAATCTTTATCAATTGTATTTTAGTTATACATTAATTTTGCTTTAGTTCTAGATCTATGGTCAATTCTTTTCCAGTTTTAGATCAATTCATTTCTATTTCAGTTCCAGATTTATTGTTTAGTTCAATATCAATTCAATATAAGTTCTAGTGTAGTCTATAGACTATAGACTAGACTATAGACTAGACTGTAGACTAGACTATAGACTAGACTATAGACTAGACTATAGACTAGACTATAGACTAGACTATAGACTAGACCATAGACTAGACTATAGACTAGACTATAGACTAGACTATAGACTAGACTATAGACTAGACTATAGACTAGACTATAGACTAGACTATAGACTAGACTATAGACTAGACTATAGACTAGACTATAGACTAGACTATAGACTAGACTATAGACTAGACTATAGACTAGACTATAGACTAACTATAGACTAGACTATAGACTAGACTATAGACTAGACTATAGACTAGACCATAGACTAGACTATAGACTAGACTATAGACTAGACTATAGACTAGACTATATACTAGACTATAGACTACACTATAGACTAGACTATAGACTAGACTATAGACTAGACTATAGACTAGACTATAGACTAGACTATAGACTAGACTATAGACTAGACTATAGACTAGACTATAGACTAGACTATAGACTAGACTATAGACTAGACTATATACTAGACTATATACTAGACTATAGACTAGACTATAGACTAGACTATAGACTAGACTATAGACTAGACTATAGACTATAGACTAGACTATAGACTAGACTATAGACTAGACTATAGACTAGACTATAGACTAGACTATAGACTAGACTATAGACTAGACTATAGACTAGACTATAGACTAGACTATAGACTAGACTATAGACTAGACTATAGACTAGACTATAGACTAGACTATAGACTAGACTATAGACTAGACTATAGACTAGACTATAGACTAGACTATAGACTAGACTATAGACTAGACTAGACTAGACTATAGACTAGACTAGACTATAGACTAGACTATAGACTAGACTATAGACTAGACTATTGACTGGACTATAGACTAGGTTATGTACTAAACTATAGACTAGTGTATAGTGCTGTCTGGTTTATAGTATATCTGTTTAAATTCCAATTTAGTGCTGTTTTCATTTTAATTAACCGTGAGAATTTTGCACTCGATTTTTATACCCAAGTGTATTGACAAGAATTTCTCCTGATTTTTTTTCGATTTGTTTATAGATGACACTTTAAAAGATAATTTTATTAATTTATTTGAAATATTTTATGATAATATAAATAATGATTATACAAAAAAAAACACTTGAGATGATAATAAATAACATATGTAATAATTTTTTATTTTAATAAAAAATATTTCCGTAGAGAAAAAATGTACTAAAGTTGTAAATCAGCTATAATTTCTTCAATTTCTTTGCAGCAAATAAATATTTATATAAAAAATTATCGAAAATTTTTGGGGTTTGTCTTTCATTTTCAATAGGTATAAAAGAATCTTACTACGTCATTCACTAATTCAACAGAAATGGAATTTGTCATTTGGTTTATTAGCAATCACATACTTGGTTTTTTAATTAATTATTTGTTTAAATATTTGTTAATGATATATTGTAGCAAATGAAATGAAACATTTGTGTTGTATGTTTGTAAAGCGTTAGAAATTATGAGGGCGAAAAGGTTTTTTTTTTAATTTAACTAGTTGTTGGAAAAAACTGCAGATTTTTTTTAGGCAATTGCTTTAATAATTAAAAGAAAATAGTTTAAAAACATCAAAGGTTTAAAGCCAAAGAGAAAAAATAATAAGTTTTAATTAAAACTTTAATTAAACAAGAGGATTTTTATAGAAATGTGTTAATTGTAAAAGATTTTAATTAAAATTATATTATTATTTATTTAAAACATGTGTTTTTGTTAAAAAAAAAGCAAAATAAATAAAAATTATTTGATTTCCTTTAATAAAACGCTTTAAACTAGTGAAAACGCTAAAATTAATGAAAACTGCTTATGGCAACCTTATTTACTAAACATAATCCTTAAGGCAGCGTTGCCAACTTAAGTAAAAGAGCATTCATACTCTCTTATCATTGTTTTGTTTACCTTTTGCACAAACATGTCTTTAATGCGTTTGAATTTGCAAACTTTTTACCGTTATATTATCATAACCGCATAAACAATATTGTAATAGAATAAATTTAAAACTCTTACGCTATATTTTGAAATTACTATTTTAAAGTATTTAATTTATAACGATCATTTAGAAAACAACAAAAAACAAGAATATATACTTGACAAAATTGATGAGTTCTATTTGTGGTGTGTGTTTGTTTGTTTTCTTTAACAAGTGTTTTCTCTGATAAAGATTAAGATTTGTTTCTTTATAATTTATAATTTTTTTTCTATTTTACGAAACAATGTCGTATTTTTTTTGTTAGCGCTACTAAACTAATAATTTTTTAATTGGCATTTTGTACTTTATTGTCAGATAACTGAATTATTGATATGATTACTGTTTAAATTTTGTTTTTGTTTCGTTTTTTTTAATTTAAACTAAAACAATTCCTAAAAACAATAAAACCTTATTTTTTTAATAAATATAACCGTTAATGAAATTGTTTAAGTTTTTAGTCAAGTTATTCAGTTAATAAACAGCCGTGAAACAGTAAAAAACGTGATTTTTTGCTGGAATTTAAAAATCACCCAACAAATTTTTAAAATTTCAAACGTTTTTTTTTCCACAAATTTAAACAAATGCTAAAATAAATTCATAATTTAATAAAAAATATCAAACAAACAAATATCTACAAACATGGTTAATATATATTTACCCTTTACCCGCAATCCCAGAGCACCTGCCATCTTAACTACCACTACCTTAAGACGTGATTGTGTTGATCGTAACGTTCAAACGTCCGCACCACAATCACCTCAACCAACTCAACAACAACAACAACAACCCCCACCTCAATACTCTGCCTCATCGAATCCTATAAATAATTTCTCCGAGTGTTCACAACATTCCGGTGCCACTGTAAGTGGCCACAGGGAGCATAGAATGATGTCGCCAAAACGTTGGATTTTATTGTTAATTTTCTATATATCCTATTTAATGTTTGGTGCTAGTATTTACTATCACATCGAACATCGTCTGGAGGCTGAACAAATACAAGAAGATCAAAAGGATCGTGCGAGAATTCATTGTAAGTTTATGATAAGGTTTTTGCTTAATTCTAAGACTTGACTATAAACTAGACCATATACTAGACTATAGACTGGACCATATACTAGACTATAGACTGGACCATATACTAGACTATAGACTGGACTATAGACTAGACTATATACTGGACTATAGACTAGACTATAGACTAGACTATAAACTAAACTATAGACTAAACTATAGACCAGACTATAGACTAGACTATAGACTAGACTATAGACTAGACTATAGACTAGACTATAGACTAGACTATAGACTAGACTATAGACTAGACTATAGACTAGACTATAGACTAGACTATAGACTAGACTATAGACTAGACTATAGACTAGACTATAGACTAGACTATAGACTAGACTATAGACTAGACTATAGACTAGACTATAGACTAGACTATAGACTAGACTTTAAGCTAGAGTATAGGCTAGACTATATATAGTATAGTCTACATTATGACCAGGCTATAGACTAGAATATAGACTTGTCTATAGACTAGACTAGACTATACTTATACTAAGCTATAGACTAGACAATAGACTAGACTATAGACTAGACTATAGACTAGACTGTAGATTAGACTATAAACTAGATTATAGAATAGTTTATAGACTAGACTATAATCCAGACTATTGACCAGATTAAAATCAGAACAACATATCAGACGATAAACCTTATTATATATCAGACTAAACTGAATACCAGTCTATATTGGCCAGATTATAGTCCAGATTACAGACTATTGCACATTTTAATCCAAACTAAACATTGACCTATAATCTGAGAGCTTTTTTTAACTAAACACTTCCTATAAATGTAAAATTATATAAATTTTTATATGTAATAATACAATTAATTTGTAGGCAAAACACACCTAATTTTTGTTCACAATTAATCTTATCACTCTTCTACATCGCTTGTGATCAGCAGATATCAAACAATTAATGTAATATACATGACAATGTCAAATTGTAAATAATACTAGTGACAAATACAAAAACATTGACATTCAAAAATAAATGGCCGTTTGATAAAAAAAAACAACAACAGACAATTCGTCTAAAGCTTGACCCGTTACATGACAGCGGGAGTTTTATAGTTTGTTCGTCTTAATTTCCGGATTGCTTTTGACACATATAGTTGTACATTTACATGAGCTTTTTTTCTTTATCTAGTGTGTTTGTTAAATTAATTTAATTTTTATTTAATGATTTTGTTGTGTACAGTATTTTCATGCTTGATTGAAGATCATTTTATCAGACTCAGACTTAAACAAATGTGTGAAATGTTTAAACATCATTGTTTGTCATGATGATAATTTTCAAATACAAAAAAAAGTAAAATACAAACAAAATTAATTCGTGCAGAGGTATTAAAAGATCAACTTTTTTTGTTTGTGTATGACTAATTTCTTAAATATTAATAAAGTTTTAAGCTAAATCTCAGCTTAAGTTAGATTTGATTAAGAAAAATGATTTAGTAGCGTTAAAAAGTTCAATTATTTTTAATTGTCAAAAAGCGGTGACTTTTAATTTATTAAAAAAAGAAACAACTTTGTGTTAATACTTTTTTAATAAAAGAAAATGTCTTGGAAATAATTGATATTTATTTTGTTATTTTTGGTTGTAGTTTCATTTATTTGTAAACAGTAAACATATGTTTGTTTATAGTTGTCTTTGTTATCAATCACAACAGTTTATATGGCAACTTTATTACGATAGAGAGAGAGAAAGAGTACGAGTAAGAGAGCTGCCATATTAAAACCAAAACAAAACAGGACTTTTAACAGCAGGGATGTAAAACTTAGTATATACCACTTATGAAAAGTATGTGTAAAAGAGCTGCCATATTAAAATCAAAACAAAACAAGACATTTTACAGCAGGGATGTAAAACTATATATATATTAATAATAAAAAGTTTGTTGTTATGCTTTCTAATTAATTTCAACCTAAAATTAAGGTTTACTTTGAACATAAACATTTAAAAAACAATGTTTATATAATGAATTTTGTAACAAATTATAAGACTAAATATTTATTTATTTGTTTTCATTTGTAAATATTTTCCTCTTTTTTTTGAAAATAACAAAAATTAATAAAAAGACCGGAATTTTCTTTATGTTTAAAAAAAAGAACACATGTGATTTATATAAAAAAATAACTTTTATTTTTTTTTAAACAGACTTTTTAAATCGTGCGTTTCTTTTGTTAAACTGAAAGCTTTCTCAATACGAGTTTGAGTGTGCTGTAATTGTTATTAAAATTTTTTTCTTTTTTTGTTAATTTTTTGCCAATATTTATGGGTTTTCTAAAAGCTATTTAAAAAAATAAGTGTTAATTTATATTATAAATTGTCTATAATAAATGATCTAATTAATAACGCAAGTTAGTAAATTGCTAAAAAGCAACAACGCCAAGTAAAGAAAAAAACATCAATCAAAGTATAAACATAAAGTTGGCAACTCAGCACACAAAAACACTGACAGAAAACAATTAAACAATTCCTATGTTATTAAAAACATTCCAAAGTCTTTATTTATAACTTGTTTCCTTCAATTCGTATGAAATTCTTTTATTTAAAGTCATGTATGCCTGTAATCTTTAAAAAAACCTCTTGAAATTTAAAGACATGATAACTTCATTTATGTTCACATCACACACTTTCCAGCTGTTTGTTAAAACAAAATCCAATTATTACCAGTTTGTCAAATATATACCTTTTTAAATCTTAATCTTTGATATGCTTTTTAAAGATAACTTAATTCCTTGTGAACAAAAATTTTCAAAACTAAATATAAAATTAAGGGCAATACATATATGTTTGTATGTATGTTATCTATCGAATAACAGTAAGGTAGGTTCGGTTTTCTTGATAAAAAAATCATTAAATTTTAATCTATTATTGAGTCATTAAAAGTTGAACAAACAAATTTTTCCATTCCACATATCACTTATGTATATATTTTATTGACCCTGGCAAATTTGAGTGTCTCTTAAAATATTGCTGAGCTAAGGGAATGGGAATCTAGACTATTGTCAAGAGTTTGATCTATAGTCTTTGGTTATATTTTGGTCATGGTTCATGGTCTGGGCTATAGTTAAATCTACAATCTGAAATATATTTTAGTCTACCGTCTGGACTTAAGTTTAGACTGTAGTCTGGACTATAGTTTAGCTGGACTACAGTTTAGTCTAAAGTGTGGACTATATTTTAGTCTATAGTCTAGTCTATAGTTTAGTATATAGTCTAGTCTATAGTCTAGTCTATAGTCTAGTCTATAGTCTAGTCTATAGTCTAGTCTATAGTCTAGTCTATAGTCTAGTCTATAGTCTAGTCTATAGTCCAGTCTATAGTCTAGTCTATAGTCTAGTCTATAGTCTAGTCTATAGTCTAGTCTATAGTCTAGTCTATAGACTAGTCTATAGTCTAGTCTATAATCTGGTCTATAATCTAGTCCATGGTCTGGACTAAAGTCTAATCTATAATTCTAATAACTTGTTCGACAAACTGTTTTATTTATTTAATCGTTAATTTTCCCTTCCTCTCTTTCAGCTTATTTAATCGATCAACTCGAAGACAAAAACGTCACAACACAAAATGAAATTTTGGAACGTATTACCGATTATTGTGGTAAACCGGTAACGGCACATACCGCAGATGAAGGTGAACCCTATTTTAAATGGACCTTTTATCACGCCTTCTTCTTTGCCTTTACCGTCTGTTCCACGGTGGGTTATGGTAATATCGCACCCACCACCACCTTAGGACGCATGATAATGATAGTATATTCTGTGATAGGTATACCAGTCAATGGTATATTATTCGCCGGTTTAGGTGAATATTTTGGCAATACGGTAAATATTAATTTGTTCAAAAGAATACTTTTTTTTGCAAAATTCTTAATTTTTTTAAAAATTTCAGTTTCAATCTATTTATCGTCGTTATAAAAAGTACAAAATGTCAAATGACAAACATTATGTGCCGCCGCAATTAAGTTTAATCTCTACTATATTAATAGCTCTAGTACCGGGAATTGCTCTATTCTTGTTAATACCCTCCTGGGTGTTTTCCTATTTTGAGGGTTGGTCGTATGCGTTGGCATTTTATTATTCATATGTTACCACCACAACCATAGGTTTTGGTGATTATGTACCCACCTTTCAGCCACAACAGGTAATATAAAAATTTGTTTTTATTTTAAATTTGTTTATAAATTTCTATCAATTTCTTTTGTGTTTGTTTGTTTTTTATTATTAATTTATTTAGCCTAAGGAGTTTGGCGGTTGGTTTGTGGTTTATCAGATATTTGTTATAGTCTGGTTTATATTCTCATTGGGTTATCTATTGATGATAATGACATTCATAACAAGGTGAGTCTTAAATAAACAATTTAGTTATTATTTATTTAAAAACATGTTATAAAGCAATGTTTTGCTGGGCTAGTAACTACTACTACTACTATTACTAAGAATTATTTAATTTGTATGCTTATACTACTCAGCTAATCAGCCTTTCGACACGTGAAAATAATATGGCAACATTTTGAGATTGTAAAAATGTTCCAAACAAAAACAAACTTTTTGCAAAATTAATAAACAAATCAAAAGAGAAAACTAACTTGTTTATTTTAATTAAGAGCAATCTCCAAGTGTTATTTGCGTTTGCAAAATTTTATTTAAACACTCCTTTTTTGGGAAATTTACGAATTAAATTAATAATAATATGGCAGCATTATTGCATTTTCTACGGTTTTTAATAACTACAATATGGTAGCACTACTTACTAACCTTTCTGTCAATCTTTCCACTAAACACATGGCAGAATAGTTTTAAATGAATCCTTATAGACTAGACTATAAACTTGACTATATGCTAGATGGTAGGCTAGACTATAGACTAGACTATAGACCAGACTATAGACTACACTATAGATTAGACAGTAGACTATACTATAGACTACTACAGATTAGACTATAAATGAGATTATATATTAGACTATACCATAGACTAGACTAAATACTAGACTAGTCACTAGACTATTGGCTAGGCTATAGACTAGAATATAAACTAGACTATAGACTAGACTATAGACTAGACTTTAGACAAGACAATAGACTAGACTTTAGAGTAGACTATAAAGTAAACTATAGACTAGACTATATACTAGACTATACTGTAGACTATACTGTAGACTAGACTATAGACCAGACTATTGCCTAGACTATAGACTAGACTATTGCCTAGATTATAGACTAGACTATAGACTAGACTGTAGACTAGACTATAGACTAGACTATAGACTAGACTTTAGACTAGACTTTAGAGTAGACTAGACTATAGACTAGACTATAGACCAGACTATAGACTAGAGTATAGACTAGACTATAGACTAGACTTTAGACTAGACTTTAGAGTAGACTAGACTATAGACTAGACTATAGACTAGACTATAGACTAGACTATAGACTAGACTATAGACTAGACTATAGACTAGACTATAGACTAGACTATAGACTCAACTATAGACTAGACTCTAGACTAGACTCTAGGCTAGATAATATACTAGACTATATACTAGATTATAGACTAGACTATATACTAGACTACAGACTGGACTATAGATTAGACTATAGACTAGACCATAGAGTAGACCATAGACTAGACCATAGACTAGACTATATACTAGACTATAAGTTAGACTATAAGCTAGACTATAGACTAGACTATTGACTGGACTATTGTCTAGACTTTAGACTAGACTATGAACTAAACTATAGACTAGACCATAGAATAGACTATAGATTAGACTATAGACTAGACCATAGACTAAACAATGGACTAGAGTATAGACTATACTATAGACTAGACTAAAGGATAGACTATAGACTTGTTTATAGACTAGACTCTAGGCTAGATAATATACTAGACTATATACTAGATTATCGACTAGACTATATACTAGACTACAGTCTGGACTATAGATTAGACTATAGACTAGACCATAGACTAAACCAAAGACTAGACTATATACTAGACTATAGTCTAGACTTTAGACTAGACTTTGGACTAGACTATAGACTAGACTATAAACTAGACTATAGATTATACTATAGACTAGACTATAAACTAAACTATATACTAGACCATATACTAGACTATAGACTAGACCATAGACTAGACTATAAACTATACTATCGACTAGACTAATATTTAGTTCTCCTAATTTTTATTTAAGTTACCAATTTATTACATACATACATATGTATATATATTAGTTTTTAAGGTTATGTTTAAGTATTTTCTGTTACACTTTTCCCTACAATCCAAAACATTATTTGGCATATAACACATTTTCCCTTCCTTTCTTTTCCCCTTTTATATTACAGAGGTTTACAAAGTAAAAAATTATCCCAGCTAGAACAGCAATTATCATCGAATATTAAAGCTACACAAAATCGTATTTGGAGTGGAGTTACCAAAGATGTGGGCTATCTGAGACGTATACTGAATGAGTTATATATAATGAAATTTAAGGTAAATATTTATTAAAACTAACTAGTGTTTTTAGTTAAATACTTTTTTTTAATTTTATGTTGGGGTTTGTAACTTATTTTTTTTTTCAATTTTATTTTAATTTTTAATGTTTTCTTTTTAATATTGGGTTTTTTTATATATTTTGCAATATGATTTTAAGGGATTTTGCACCATTTTTGTTTATTGGGATTATAATTTATTCGATTTTTAATATTTTCAATCTTAAGTTGAATAATATACAAATTCATATCTCTTTCTGTTCACTAAAAACAACTTTTTATACTTACTCTTAGATTTTTTACTAGCAAAGTCCTTAAGGAAGGTTCCTATAGTGTAAGTATTGATTTATTAACAAAAATTAAATCAATATAATTAAAAACATTAAAAAATCGAATACAATTTTTGAATAAAAACACTAAATTGCAATAAATTATATGAATTGAAGGAAAAGAGGACAATTTCAATGTAAAAATGCAATATGGCAACAGCGCTTTTAAATTGTGTTTAAATTTAATGTATGGCAACACCATTAAGAATATTATTCACATGGCAACTTGTTTTAGGATTTTGTGTAAAAATGACGTGTTGCCAACCTTTAATTATATGTTTAACGTTATAACGAGAATTTTTTGACATTAGTCTATAGTAAGGAGTATGGAATGTTCTATAGACAAGATTTAAGTTTGGTTTATGGTCTAGTTTGATCTATAATATGAACTATTGTCTGGAAGACGTTCTAAGACTGTCTGTAGTTTGGACCATAGTCCAATCTAGGGTCCAGACTATAGTGTAGTTAATAGTCTGGACTACAATGTAGTCTGGAATATAGTGAAATCTATAGTATCGATCTATAGTTTAGTCTATAGTTTGTATTATAGTCTAGTCTTTAGTTTGTTCTATAGTCTGCACTATAGTATAGTCTGTAATCTTTACTATATTCTGCACTATAGTTTAGTCTGTATTCTAGGATTTAGTCTGTAGTCCGGCTTATAGTCTAGTCTGTAGTATGGACTATAGTGTAGTCTACAGTCTGGGCTATAGTCTAGTCTATAGTATATACTATAGTCTGCACTAAAGTCTAATTTATAGTCTAATCTGTAGCAGGCAGTATAGCCTAGTCTGTAGTATAGACTATAGTCTAGTCTGTAGTCTAGACTATTGTCTGGACTATATTCTAGTCTATTGTCTGGACTATAGTCTAGTCCGTAGTCTAGACTC
Source organism: Lucilia cuprina (assembly GCF_022045245.1). Taxonomy (NCBI): domain Eukaryota; kingdom Metazoa; phylum Arthropoda; class Insecta; order Diptera; family Calliphoridae; genus Lucilia; species Lucilia cuprina. The sequence goes on from NC_060951.1 coordinate 5,791,579, forward strand.
TAGTCTACTCTATTGTCTGGACTATAGTCTACTCTATTGTCTCGACTATACTCTAGTCTATTGTTCTGAACTAAAGCTTAGTTTACATTCTCGTAAACTATTTCTAACTATCCTAATTTCTTACACAACTCTTCTTCTTCCTATTCCAGCCCGTCTATACCGATGAAGAAGAGTTTGCCCAAACTCTGCATCGTTCCAATTCTTGCCCCGAACTCACCATGTATCGTGTGGATCCTGTACCCATACCCAGACGCAAGCGAGCCTTCTCCGAGTGTTACGATGTCGTGGAGGCTCGAGCCGAAGCTGCAAACTTTATGGTACATGCTTCTTCCGATACCGAACTTAATCGCATCGATCGTGAAAAATCATTTGAAACTGCCGAAGCCTTTAGACAAACTACCGGTTTATTGGCTAAAGTGGTGGGTGCTTTAGCGGCCGTCAAGCCGCCCGTAGAAGATGAGGATACCACTTTGGGTGCTAGCAGTATGTATGGTGGTTATCATGGCTTTAGTGATTCTCAGATATTGGCCAGTGAATGGTCATTCCCGGCTAATGAGGTGCCTCGTCCTAGAGGACGCGCTTGTTCCGACTTTAATCTCAATCCCAAGCCCAGGGTAAGACGTACCACCGTGGCGGGCCACAATGAATGGACTTGGAGTGGTGACAATGATCAAATACAAGAGGCTATTAATGTTAGAAGTCGTCAAATGGATCGTGATCGTGAAAATCTTTATCGCAGCAGTTTCGGTTTACCCACCTTGGACTATCGTGTGGATATGGATGAGGCGGAGGAAGTTGAGCGTAAACCCAGTAGAGTTAAGAAATTCTCTATGCCAGATGGTTTCCGCAAATTGTTGCCATTTAAGAAAAGGTCATCGCAAGCAGAATTTTCCGGAGCAGATATTGAAAAGGCTAATGGACGTAAATTCTCAGTGGTTAGTGTACCAGAGTTTATGCAACGTCAAACACCACCTTTGGATTATTATAGTACAGTAACTGCCAATGCCAGTCCCACCTTCTTCCGTAATGGTCAACCTGTTGCTGTTTCCCAGTTGCATCCCTCACAGGGCAGTCTTAATAAGCAATCCAATGGTCATTTGCCAGAATCCAATGTTGTCTCCAATACTTCTTATCAAAGAAATGTTCCAGTGGGAGCAGCACGCAGACGTCGTGATTCGATCTTCGCCCAAAATCCCGCTTTAGCTCAACGCAAAAACAGTCTATTTCCACCCTCAGCTGCAGTGCTCAACCAAAGAAGAGGCAGCCTATTTAACACGGAACGTAGAGGCAGTACAGCCTCGGCCATGGTACTGCCACCACAACGTAGAGGCAGCCTTTTCCCCGTTGCCGCCAATGCCCATAGAAGACCCAGTATTTTATCTAATACCTCCCATGAGGATATGGATGTTTTGGAAAATACCACTTTGGCTGATTTAATAAGAGCCTTGGAAGTGGTTCACACCCAAGCGGTATTAGATGAGGCCACAGAAGCTTCCAATCAGGCCACTCAATCCAGCGGTGGCCTATCGGGCATATTTAAGAAGAAACGTAAAGCCAGCACTAGTGCCAATGATCCGCTACCTTTGCCCCCCATACTCTCGTTGTTTGGCAATGATAGTGCCACTCTTAAGGCGGCAGCTGCCAATCGTTTATATGCCCGCAGATCCACAATAGTGGGTACATTGCCTCAGACTAGCCAGCAGCTAAATCAATCTTCCATAACCAGTAATAATAGCAATAATATATTGACCAGAAGACGTTTATCTACAGTACAAATACAAGAGCCACCACCCAGTTACAGTGAGCAGGCTACTCCAGCCCAAACTTCAGCACAGAGTAAATTTAAACGACGTTTTAGTGTTAGGCCCACCGCCTTGCAAATTCCCCCCGGCAAGGCACCTCCGCCGGGAGTAAACATTAATACGGCAACAGATACAATAGAAAACAAGCCATCCGGCTTAACAGTGCCTTCACAAACCGTACTGCAAAGACGTTTATCATTAAGGCCCTCACCCTTGGCCACCTCCCCGGATGGAGCACCAATAAGTCCACCCACAAACACATCTTCAGCATCCAGCTCCTCACGTTTGTTGCCCTTGCCAGCAAGGCCTTCAAACACTAGCACTCATTCGCCACTCTCACGCATAGTGCAAATATCACAAGCTCAACGTAATTCAAGCATGCCGGATGGTTTTAATCCACGTAAAACGGATAAATGATTCCATCATTATACATTTTTTTCTTTTTATTTCTAGTTTACCAAATGACACACTAGTTTTATTTAAATAATTTTCTCTCACTCTTTCTCTCTCTCTCTCTTTCTGTATCAGTATCACTAGGCCAACCATTCACTGTGAATGTTTTAATTAAATTTATAGTATTTTGACAGTCACTGTCGTTATGTTAGTTATGTTAGTTTTAAGTATAATTTTTGTTTCCTGAAAATTGCCAAATATATATTTTTTAAGATAAACAAGACAATATTTAGTTTGTAGTTTATGTTTAGTTTAGTTAATATTATACACAAATATTACATTGAATTGTAATAACAAACGAGCAAATATGAACAAATTTTTAAAAAAAGAAAAATAAATAAATATTTGAAAAATTATTAAAAAAAAGTAATTTGTTTTATTTTTACTTATAAAAAAAATTTGAAAATTTTTCTAAGTAAAAAACAAAACATGTTTAGATTTATTTAAACCATCAAAGACAATAACCTGTTATTATAATTAGCAAAGACTACAACCATTTGGTGTTTTAATAGAAGTGTAAACATTGATTTTTTAATGTATTAGAAAAGTTTTACTTACTTTGATTAATAACTTCCATTTCCGTTGCCGCTGATTTCCTAATTTGTTTAAATTTTTTCTTCACCTTTATTTGCTCCGACTTTTTCTTAAAATACTCATATCTCCTTTTCATTAATTTTAAATTACATTTTTAACATATGGCTTTATTTACATTACTTTTTACATAGACATTAACATTTGCACTTAACACCAACCAACACTCACTTAGTAAGAAAACAATAACAACAAAAGAAAATTTAATATTAAACAACTTTACACATTCTTTCTTTTTTGTTATATTTCTTCTTTTTCTTATATTTTCTTTAAGCTTTCTTTTTCTTTCTTATTTTACTCTGCTTTTTTCTTAACATTCTCTATTTTCTCCGACTTTTTCTTAAAACACTCATATCTCCTTTTCATTAATTTTTATTTACATTTTTAACATATGGCTTTATTTACATTACTTTTTATATTTACATTAACATTTCCACTTAACAGCACTGGACCAAACACTCTCTTAGTAAAATAAAACAAAAACAACAAAAGGAAATGATATATTAAACAACTTTACACATTCCTTCTTTTTTATTACATTCCTTCTTTTCTTATATTTTCTTTAAGCTTTCTCTTTCTTTCTTATTTTGCTCTGCTTTTTTAAGCTTTCTTTTTTTTCTTAACATTTCTCACTAACACTTTAACACTCTTTGTACAAACGCTACGAACGGCTTGGTTAAAAGAAAACAACAACCGGCTCAAAATTTCCAACAAATTTTCATACATGTTTTCGTATATTTTCTTTTAGTTTTTTAACACAACTTCTTTTCACAACTATAAAACTAGACTTTAACTATATTTTTATGCAAAAATATTTAAATATTCTTTATTATTTTCTTTGCAAATTAAGAAAAACACTAAGATACTTCTTCTAAACAACCGAACCGTATGAAATTTGCGCGAGAACTAAATCGTGTAGATTTAATAAAGAGAAATGTCAAAAGCTTATGAATGTGTGTGTGTAGGTAAAAAGGAATAAATTAATATATAAATGCGCAACTTACTAAAGCAAATGTTGTAAATGGAAAAATTACAAGGATTAGATAATTAATTGATTATATATTATACATAAGAATGTATTTAAAAGACTAATTTATAAACTACACTATTTCATGGAAACGTTTCTATATGGACTAAAAAACTAAATAAATTAAAAAGTTTTCGAGTCATTGCTGACAAACAATAGATTTACAGGGTTTTTTATAAGAAAAATCTCTTATTTAAGCGAGTTTTCAACTTTTTCCAATTAGCTTCATTGTTACTAAAATGTAAACAAAAAACAGCTGTTTAAAAAAAAAATACCAACAAACAACAACAAAATTTTTGCTGTAAACAACAAGGTAGGCAAATATGTTTTTAACGCCGTTTGCAAATTCACCTGTTGCTTTTAATTTCACATAGAAAATACCTAGAAAATTAAAAAAATAAATAAAATTATATAAATAAATTGCAATATTATAAAATTTATTAATAATTTATTTAATTTTTTTAAATGAAAATTAACAAAATTTTATTATTAATAAAGATTTTTAATTAACGCCTTTCTTTCTCTTAGTTTAAGTAACTTTGTAGTTTGCTATTACCACTACGGGCACGTTGTTGCTATTGTGCGGAGTTTTTGTTTTATTGTTGTGAAATTATTTCTGTTCCTTTAAAAGCTTTTTATTTTCAATAATTTCACAAGTTTTTGTGTAAAATTATAGTTATTATTTATTAATTAATCAAAAAAAAAAAACAGCAAACTTACAACATGGATGAGGATTCCCAGCGTTTAATAGACGATTGTTTTTTACGACCCGTAACCGATGCTAGAGCAACGTAAGCAATTTAAGGAATTAGTTTTCTTTTCATATAAATTTCTCATTTAATTGTGTTTTTTTTTAGCAATAAACCCGTCCAGGTGGCGGCCCCTAAGGTGGCTTTAAAAACCGAAATGCAAGTTTTGCGTTTAAGTGATGAATCCCAGAAAATGTGCATGGAAACCTTGAAATCTATACATGGTGATGATTTTCGCTTAGACGATGCCAGCAAGTATAAGGATCGTGGTGGGAGAATGAAAAAATCCTATTGGGAAGATCGTGGCACTTTAATAGTGCAGTCAGTAACGAATTTTTCCTCCCTTAAGACACCGACAGCAGATGGTTCACAAACTATGGAACAGCCGGAACAACGTTTAAGACGTTATGCTTTATTAAAGCTGGAAAATTATGGTTTTGCTTTAACGCACTGTATCGAAGCCTATGATCATTGTGAGGGTGATACTGACAAAGCTTTGCTGCTGTTGTTTCGCAAATATATGCGCCTGCCCGAAGATGAAAGCTGTAATGTTTCACAGTCTTTGCCGCATGATATAAGCGAACAGGAATTATTGGATATGCGACAAGATGAGAAGGAGGCTTTAGAATCTATTTATGACAAACTTTTTGAGGAAAAGGAAAAGAACAGTGTATGGAGTTTAAAATTCAAAATAGATCATTTACTGTTGCATAGTCCTTCGGAAGTGCGTAAAGCTAGAGAAGCTGCCTTAAAAGCCGAGCAAGAAGCCAAAGCTAAAGCAAACTTTAAGAAACCCAAAGAACCGCCCAGATGCCGTAACTTTGATAAGGATGGTACCTGTAAATTTGGCAATAAATGCCGTTTTGCCCACATAAGACCCGAACCGGAAATTGTCAATGAGGATAAAACAACGAAAAAAGAAAAACTGCAAGAAAATGATGATAATTGTTTTTATTTGGAAATAAGATTTCCACCACAAACCAAATATCCCTATGAGGCTCCCTATATCTATTTGAAAACCACTTGTCACGACATTCCCACCGAGGTAAGACTGCGAATAGCTAGGAAATTATATAAAGAAGCTAAAGAGTCATGTGCCGATGGTATACCTTGTGTTTTTAGCATATCGGAACTCTTGCAAATGGATGAAAGTTTGTCCAATAGTATAGATTTACATAGTGATCATTTTCCTTCGCCCGACAAGTCTTTATTCTATGTGGAAGATCCCACAGAGGAAAAAGATAATATCAGGGATTTAGCTCCTTTACCTACACACTATGAAAAGGGTTTAACCTCCCGGGGAGATAATTTTAAAAAGGATTTAGATTCTTTAGAGAAAGAAGATCGTTTATTGCTCAAAAAGTTTATGGAAAAACGTAAAGATGAACGCTATAAGAAAATGATGTGTTCAAGGCAGAACCTACCGGCCTTTTCGAAAATGTTGGACATACTTAATCTGCTAGAAACATCACAGATTTTAGTGATATCCGGTGAAACGGGTTGTGGCAAATCTACTCAGGTACCACAATTTATTTTAGACAATTGGTTTTTCAAAGCCTCCCAACTAGACAACTCACAAAAAATGCCTCATGTTGAGGTAATATGCACACAACCTAGAAGACTCTCGGCCATAGGTGTGGCAGAAAGAGTGGCTGATGAAAGAGCCGAAAGAATAGGTCAAACGGTGGGTTATCAAATACGTCTAGAGAATAAGATATCTTCAGCTACACGTCTTACATTCTGTACCACTGGTATCTTACTAAGACGTTTGGCCTCTGAACCTTTACTCGATTCGGTGACACACATTATAGTGGACGAAGTGCATGAAAGAAGTGAAGAATCGGACTTTTTACTCATGATATTAAAACGCATTTTACCTTTAAGACCCGATCTTAAAGTTATACTCATGTCTGCCACTCTAAATGCCAAATTATTCTCCGATTATTTTGGTCAAATACCAGTATTAGATATACCCGGTCGTACCTTCCCCGTAGAACAGCTATTTCTAGAAGATATTCTAGAACGTAGTGATTTTGTTATGGAATGTGATTCACAATACAGTCGTAAGGTGAATAAGAAAGAGGAGGATGAACTAATGCGTGAAATGGAATATGCGGATATTAAAGCGGAAAATATCGCTCCACCCACTAAGATTAAAGATGAAAAGTTAAACTTATCTGCCATGTATGCTAGATACAGTGGTATGTATATAGTTCTAGCATAAGTTGTTTATTTCAGTTAACACATATCTCTTAATGTTTGTATATTTCTCTGTAGATTATTCCAAGAAAACTTGTAAATCGATTTATCTTATGGAACCCATGAAAGTTAATCCAGAACTAATAGAATCTGTATTGAAATATGTGGTTGAGGGTGAACATGATTGGCCACGTGAGGGTACGATTTTGATATTTTTACCTGGTCTACAGGAAATTCAAAGTGTTCATGAGGCTTTGTGTGATAGTTCAATGTTTGGACCAAGGTGAGTGTTGAAAATGAATTGAAAGACTATGGACTAGACTATAATCCCGACTATAGACTAGACTATAGACTAGACTATAGTCCCGACTATAGACTAGACTATGGTCCCGACTATAGACTAGACTGTAGTCCCAATTATAGACTAGACTATAGTCCCGACTATAGACTATAGTCCCGACTGTAGACAAGACTATAGACTATACTATAGTCCCGACTATAGACTAGACTATAGTCCCGATTATAGACTAGACTATAGTCCCAACTATAGACTAGATTATAGTCCCCACTATAGACTAAACAATAGTGCCGACTATAGTGTAGACTATAGACTATAGTCCCGACTATAGACAAGACTATAGTTCGACTTTAGACTAGACTATAGTCCCGACTAAAGACTAGTTTACAGTACCGACTATAGACAAAACTATAGTCCCGACTATAGACAAAACTATAGTCCCGACTATAGACTAGACTATAGTCCCTATATATAGTCCCGGCTATAGACTAGACTATAGACCCGTCTATGGACTAGACTATAGTCCCCTCTATAGACCAGACTATATTCCCGTCTGTAGACTAGACCATAGTCCCGGCTATAGACTAGGTTATAGGCCCAACTATAAACTATACTATAGACTATAGTCCAGACTCTAGACTACACTATAGTTAAGACTAGAATATAGTCCATACTCTAGACTAGACTATAGTTCAGACTATAGTCCTGACTACAAACTTGACTGTAGTCCCGACTATAGACTAGACTATAGTCCTGAATACAAACTAGACTGTAGTCCCGACTACAAACTAGACTGTAGTCCCGACTATAGACTAGACTATAGTCCCGACTATAGACTAGACTATAGTCCCGACTATAGACTACACTATAGTCCCGACTATAGACTACACTATAGTCCCGACTATAGACTACACTATAGTCCCGACTATAGACTACAATATAGTCCCGACTATAGACTACACTATAGTCCCGACTATAGACTAGACTATAGTCCCGACTATAGGCTAGACTATAGTCCCGACTATAGAATAGACTATAGTCCCGCCTATAGACTGGACTATAGTCCCGACTATAGACTAGACTATAGTCCCGACTATAGACTAGACTATAGTCCCGACTATAGACTAGACTATAGACCCGACTATAGACTAGACTATAGTCCCGACTATAGACTAGACTATAGTCCCGACTATAGACTAGACTATAGTCCCGACTATAGACTAGACTATAGTCCCGACTATAGACTAGACTATAGTCCCGACTATAGACTAGACTATAGTCCCGACTATAGACTAGACTATAGTCCCGACTATAGACTAGACTATAGTCCCGACTATAGACTAGACTATAGTCCCGACTATAGACTAGACTATAGTCCCGACTATAGACTAGACTATAGTCAGACTATAGGCTAGATTATTGGCCACATTATATGTAGTCCTTACCACTCCAGTGTAATCTCTTATCCCTTCAATAATAACCATATTTTCTTTCAGATCTAACAACTATATCCTGGTACCACTACATTCCACTCTCTCTAGCGAAGAACAAGCCGCTGTCTTCCGTCCTGCCCCCAAGGGTAAAAGAAAAATTGTTCTCAGCACAAATATAGCCGAAACTTCAGTGACCATAGACGACTGTGTCTTTGTCATCGACTATGGTCTAATGAAAGAGAAACGTTTCGATTCGAATCGTAATATGGAATCCCTAGAACTTGTTTATGTCTCACGTGCCAATGCTAATCAACGTAAGGGACGCGCTGGACGTGTTATGCCTGGTGTTTGTATACATCTCTATACACAGCATCGTTTTAAATATAATTTCTTGGCACAACCGGTGCCCGAGATACATAGGGTGCCTTTGGAACAGTTGGTTTTACGCATTAAAACTTTACCCAACTTTGAGGGTTTAAATGTGGTAGAGGTATTGGGTCAGACTTTAGAGCCACCCACCGAGGAGAATATTATGGCGGCTGTAACACGTTTACAGGATGTGGGTGCCTTAGATGAAGAGCAGCAATTAACGCCATTAGGACATCATTTGTCAGCCCTACCGGTAGATGTGCGAATAGGCAAGCTAATGTTGTTTGGAGCTATTTTCCAATGTTTAGATAGTATTTTAACTATAGCCGCCTGTTTGTCACACAAATCACCTTTTGTTAGTCCTTTCAATAAAAGAGCCGAAGCGGAAAGACGTAAGAGAGAGTATGCTTTATGTAACAGTGATCATTTAACTTGTTTGTTGGCTTATAAGGTAAGCTAAGTTGTTTTAAGGGAAATTGGGATGATTTGTTAATTTACTTGTTATGGTTTTTGTCTCTTTTTCTTTAGAAATGGTTAGAGGTTTCCAAACGCAACTTTTTTGCCAGTCGCAATTATGCCGATGAGCATTTCCTGTCATTGAAGACTTTACAAACTATATCAGAAGTAAAATATCAATTTCTAGAGCTATTAGTTTCCATTGGTTTTGTTCCCATTAATGTGCCTAGAAAACGTAAAAATGCCCATGACAATATATTGGAATTAACGGGTTCTGATCTCAATATCAATGGTGACAATAATCGTTTACTTATATCTCTACTCTGTGCTTCGCTCTATCCGAATATAGTGAAAATCTTAACGCCTGAACGTAGTTATATACAAACTGCCGGTGGTGCTATGCCCAAAATGGCTACAGCCAAAGATTTACGCTTTAAAACGAGAGAGGATGGTTATGTGGCCATTCATCCGTCCTCGGTTAACTCAGATGTGGGCAATTTCCAGTCTCCTTTCTTAGTGTATCAGGAAAAAGTGAAAACATCACGTATCTTTATACGTGAATGCAGTATGTTGCCTTTGGTTCCTTTAGTGTTATTTGCAGGATCCGATTTAAAGATAGAATTACATGATGGTGATTTTCTATTTCTTTTGGAAGATGGTTGGATTATTATAAAAGCACATAATCATGAAACTGCCGAAATGATACAATGTTTGCGTAATGAACTGTTAAAACTGTTGGAGGAGAAGATACGTGATCCTTGTTTGAATCTATTGAATCATGAAAATGGTCGCAAAATTATAAAAAATATTGTTTATTTAATTGGTAATAATAATTGAAAAAAACGGGGACTAATATTTTCATTAATTCATTAATTATATATAACTTTGAGATTTTGTAGTTAAAAAGCTTTAATTTTGTGCAAAAAAAATCATTAAATTACTTTTGAATTTTCGACGCAAATTCACAAAAACTTATTAATTAAATAATTTATTTATAATTTAGCAAATTTATTTTTAATTGTTTTGTTTGTTTGTAATATGTTTTGTATATAAAATAAATAATTAACTTTATATAAACAATAAACAAATCTAAAAATTCAATTTAAAAAAAAAAAAATTATTTAAAACAAAAAATCTGAAAATTTAAAAAATTTTTTTCAAATGGTTACTCGGGTAACCATTTCAATATTCGCATCAAATTCATGTAATTTTTTTATTTTCAGTTAAATTATGTTTTTATTAAAGAATTTTGCAAAATTTTCAAGAATTTTTCTAATTCTAAACAGTTAAGCTGTAATGGTTACTCGGTAATCGTTTGCAAAATTTTCCTAAAATTTCGTTTTCTGTAATGTTTTCAAGAAATCTATAGATTTTTTAAAGAAAATTTTCAAAATTTGAATGTTTTATCAACGAGTACTCGAGTAACCGTTTCAAAAATTGCATCAAATTCATGTAATTTTTTTTTATTTTCTGTTGAATTGCGAATTCATTAAAGAATTTTTAAAATTTTCTAAGAATTTTGCAACTTCTAAAGAGTTAAAGTGTAATGGTTACTCGGTAATCGTTTGCAAAATTTTCCTAAAATTTAGTTTTCTGTTATGTTTTCAAGAAATTTATAGATTTTTTAAAGAAAATTGTCAAAATTTGAAAGTTTTGCAAACGAGTACTCGAGTAACCATTTCAATATTTGAAATAAATTTGTATAAATTATTTATTTTTTGTTAAATTGTAAATTCATTAAAGAATAAAGAAGAAGTTTCAAGAAATTTTGCAACTACTAAATAGTTAAGGTGTAATGGTTACTCGGTAATCGTTCCCGAAATTTCACTAAAAACCCATTTTCTGTATTGTTTTAAAGAAATTTATAGATTTCTTAAAGAAAACTTTCAAAATTTGAAAGTTTTGCAAACGAGTACTCGAGTAACCATTTCAATATTCGCATCAAATTCATGTAATTTTTTTATTTTCAGTTAATAAAGTATTAATTTAAATTTTTTTTCAAAATTTCCAAGTGTTTTTTGACTTTTTAAACAGTTAAGCCGTAATGGTTACTCGGTAACCGTTTCCGAAATTTCACTAAAATTGATTGAATCTGGTAACTCTATGCCTGAATAGTTGAAATTTTTTTGTACGGCTGATCTTTTGTGGAAAAATAATAATTACTTTTATTAAAAAGTGTTTTTTTTACTTGAACTAAT
>NC_060951.1:5803253-5810830 GCF_022045245.1 Lucilia cuprina
TTTACGACATTTCCAAATATTGAAAATTTTACGAGATTTCAAAATATTTTAAAACTTTACGATATTTTTAAATATAGAAAATTTTACGATATTTCAAACTATTGAAACTTTTACGATATTTCAAACTTATTAAAAATTTTACGATATTACAAAATCTTCAAAATTATACGATATTTTAAAATATTGAACATTTTACGATATTTCAAAATATTAAAAATTTTACGAGATTTCAAAATATTAAAAATTCTACGAGATTTCAAAATATTTTAATAGTTTTATATTTTTAAATATAGAAAATTTTACGATATTTCAAACTATTGATAATTTTACGATATTTCAAAATATTAAAAATTTTACGGTATTTTAAAATATTGAAAATTTTATGAGATTTCAAAATATTTTAAAACTTTAAGGTATTTTAAAAATATTGAAAATTTTACGATATTTCAAAATATTAAAAATTTTACGATATTTTAAAATATTAAAAGTTTTACGATAATTTAAAATATTAAAAATTTTACGAGATTTCAAAATATTGAACATTTTACGATATTTAAAAATATTGAAAATTTTACATGATTTCAAAATATTGAAAATTTTACAAGATTTCAAAATATTGAAAATTTTACGATATTTTTAAATATAGAAAATTTTACGATATTTCAAAATATTGAAAATTTTACCATATTTTAAAATATTAGACATTTTTACGAGATTTCAAAATATTGAACATTTTACGATATTTCAAAATATTGAAAATTTTACGATTATTCAAAATATTTTAAAACTTTACGATATTTTTAAATATAGAAAATTTTACGATATTTCAAAATATTGAAAATATTATGATATTTTAAAATATTAAACATTTTACGAGATTTGAAAATATTGAACATTTTACGAGATTTCAAAATATTAAAAATTTTGCGAGATTTCAAAATATTTTAAAATTTTACGATATTTTTAAATATAAAAAATTTTACGATATTTCAAAATATTGAAAATTTTACGATATTTCAAAATATTGAAAATTTTACGATATTTCAAAATATTGAAAATTTTACGATATTTCAAAATATTGAAAATTTTAAGATATTTTAAAATATTGAAAAATTTAATAGATTTCAAAATATTGAAAATTTTGCGACATTTCATAATATTGAAAATTTCACGATTTTTTAAAATATTCAACATTTTACGATATTTCAAAATATTGAAAATTTTACGATATTCCATAAAATTTAAAGTTTTACTATTTTTTGCATTAACCAAAAATTCAACATTTTCCAATTTAAGATTTAATTTTACAATATTTCTTCTTTTAAAATGTTTACAAATTAACACTGGTTTTATATTTCAACACAAATTTCAAAAATTTCGTGAAAAGACTTAATATTTCGCAATTTAGAATATTTTCATTTAAATTTAATCATTTCTTTTAAATTTTCATTATTTTTTTTAATAAAAACAACTTTCCTTATATTTTACACCCTTGACTGTAACTTATTTACACTTTAACAGTGTGTCAATTGAACGTTTAACAGAGAAAAAACGCCTAAAAAATAGTTAAAAAGGCTGCTAAAAGAAAAAGCACAAACATGATTGTTTTTGTTTACAATAGAATACATGAACATTAATTTTCTGGCAGGGTGGTGCTCTAAGCTAAGCCACAAACCACATTTACATGTTTAGCTATATGTTAGAAAAAGAAGGGGAAAGGAAAATTAAGCTGTAATAAGAGTTTTTTAGTAAAATATAAAGAAAAATTATAAAACAATATTATAAAAACTTAAAATTTATAAAAAAACACTTTAAAACTTATTAAAATATATGAAAACACTTAAAAACACTTTAATTTCAATGGATTTTTAGTTTAGTTTAAAAGAAAAAAAAGAGAAACTAGTTTTTAATATTAAAAAAAGGTTAAAGCAGCAGCTAAGCTGCTCTGCCGCTAACTGCTGCTGCACTGCTTACTGTGTATGGTTTTAGTTTTACTTCTTTTTTTTGGAGTTAATTTTGCAATTTTTATTTTACATTTTTTTTTAAACACAATTTTTTAAACGCGTTTTTTGTTGTTACCATTACAAGCATTAATTAATTTTTTTTTAAATATTTGTTTTTTAATTAACAAAAAAGTTTCAATGTATAGATACTAGTAGCAAAACATTAGACAAATTCACAGCAGTCAAGAAGAGAGTGTGAGGTTTACGTCATTATAATACAGTATGGCTAACAACAACAATAACAACTTACTTATTACTTGGTTTTTATAAATAACAAAACAGCGGCCATTAATTTGTTTTCTTTAGATTTGTTTGTTGGTGTATTTTTGTTATGCATGTTAAGGTTTTAAAGAGACGCTAGCAGAGCAACAATAACAACAATAGAAAATCAATAACAGATTTTTTTCGATTTTTTTTTTTTTTCATTTCTCTACACTTTTGCTTGACAAGTTATACATACATACAAAAACAATGACGTATTTATGTATGTTTATAGAGATGTGTGTATTTGTTTTTGATTTAAACAGCAATATGGGGAGGGGTATTAGTTATGTAGAGAAAAATTGCCATTTTTTTCTTGAAATTAAAAAAAAAATTGTTTTGGTTAATAAATTACCTTGAGAAAAACACGTAATTACACTTTTTTTCAGGTTTTGCATACATTAATTATTATAAAAAAACACTTTTTTTTCCAAAATTTAACATAATCCCCTGGTCTCTTTCTCTCTCTGCTAACTTCTCTTTTTGTCTATCAAATAACACTCTCTTCTTTTAATACAGACAAAAAAATACAATGGGTTTTCTTTGTTTTGAAAAAAAGCCTTAGCTTTTTAAACAAAATTTTAAAGTTTTAACATAAATTCTGGTAAATTTTATAGAAAATTATTAAATTTTCTATTTGCTTAGCAAAAAAACTCAAGAAAATCCCAACGCGTAATTGTTTTTACGTTTTCTCTTTGCTGTTCATCATGAAGTATGTCTTGCTGCCATGCCTTTGTACTTTTAACAAAAAAACAAAATACCAAAGGAAAAAAAACAACAAAGTCAATAAAGGTACTATTTGCTAGCTCTTTCTGTCGCATGTGTTGCCAAGCCATTAAAAATTGTACATATTTTTTTTTCTTCTTTTGGGCTGTTAATTGTGCCCTATACATACATACAAACAATCATCCATGCATACATTTTCTTTTGAAAGAAAGAAAAAAAATCAAATTTTTCTTTACTGTTTTTCAAGCAAATAATTTGATTTAAAATTTTTTCTTTCCTTTTTTATAGAAATTTACTATTAAAGGCCGTAGTTGTTGTTTTTGCTTACTAAAAAAAAAGCAAGAAAAGAATTATATAATTCTTTTTCTTTCTATATGTATATAGCAAAGCAAACTCAATCAATTTAGTTGTTCAAAAAATTGTTTGTTTAAATACTAATAAAAAAAGTAATGGTCTTCTTCTTATATAGTAGTAGTACAATTATTACTTAGGGTATATTATATATATATAACATATATATATCTTGCTTTTGTTTTTGACTTTTTATATATACTTTAAAAATGATTACAAATCCAACTTTTCTTCTTTTTATATTTTTATTAACATGTGTTAACAATTCAACAATTTCAACTTGAATGAGACATTTATCTGGTTGCCAGCTAAAACAACGCCTTCGTTTTTTACCAAACGCTGTCGCGTACTCTGCCACCGGCGGCTAGCTTCGCTGCGGCGTAATTAGTGCAATGCTAGCTTTGCTCTGCACAAATTACACACACACAGAGAGTGAGCGTGTAGAGAAAGGTTGGTGTTGCCCTATTCAGGGATTGTGTGTGTTTGTTTTTTTGTTTAAATGAAATTCTTTAAAAAAATCCTTAAAATTAATATAATTTTTATTGCAAATTCTTTAACTTAAGAAAATCCTTAATGTTTTAACAACAATAGTGAAAAATGTTGCAGCAAAGTGAATAAAATTTAAATTTTATTGCCATTTTAGGGTTAAAAATACAGATCTATGTATCTCTTTAAACTTTGTAATTAAAACATATTAATCAGGCCTGTCACATCCTATTGGATCGAATAAATAGTTAAAAACTTAAAAAATAATAACTTTAAACTATTGTCAATTTCACGTTAATAACGTGCAATGATTTCATTCCGAAAAAGATGTAATTTTCCTTTATTGAAGGAGAAAATTATGAAAGTTAATTCCATTTTCGATCGGAATGGAATTCTATGACAGAATTGTAGATTCTTTAAAATTTAAAAAAAAAACTTTTGTTTGACACTGTCATTGACACTTATATACACACATATGTACATACATATATACACCTCATTGAATTTGTTTTTGTACTAGTTATGTTACTATGTTGCCATCTCTGCCCTTTCCCTTTAATATTTAAAAATATTTCCAAAATTCCCTAAATTTTGTTTTAATTGTTAATTTTTTTTAATAAATTGTTAAATTTTAAATTACTGCGTTGCCATCTCTGCCCTTCCCTTTTAAAATAGAAAATTATTTCCAAAACACCCTAAATTTTGATTTAATTGTTAAATTTGAAGATTAAATAAAATTATCTCGAAATATATTTGTTAAAAATTATAGTTATAGCCTCTGATAGAATTTTGAGTTCCCTTATTTTAAGGGAAAAATCTTACTAATCTGGCAACACTAACGATATATAATTACGCATTTGTTTATACATCTGTACATACAAGTATGTTGTTTTTTATCTATATCCTGTTTTTACTACACATTTTCTAAAAATTATAAACATATTTTTATAAATAGAATATTCATAAGAAAAAAACTTAAAACCAAATTAGTATTAAACCAGATTTGAATAACCAACCGGAACCAAACACCATATAAAGAGAAACAATACTAATCTCTACAGCTGAGATCAGAATAATACTAACCCAGCAAACAATATTAATTTGAATTTAATTAAAAAAACAGGTAAATTATAGTTTATTTCAGTGAATTTTGTCTTTCTTTTTATTATTAGCACTTATTTAAAGAAATTTTTCAAAATTTCAAGTAAAACTAAAAAAAAAAAAATCAAACTAGATGGAGTTTTTGTTGTTGTAAGAGATTGGCTGTAACTGGATGTTCTTCCCTGGGGAAAAAACTTCCGGTTGATACAGCTGTTGCTGAGTGCCGGTCCACACTAGGAAACTTTTGATTTTGCGTAGAGAGAAAGAGAAAGAATATCATTCATCTCTCTCGCGGTACGAAGTTTCCCGTTCTTGGAAACTTGTTTTGTTATGTTATTGCTCTCATTCGTACAACAACAAATCAATGCAAAGTTTCTCAACAACAGTTTCATAGTGTGGACCAGGTCTGAGTTGACAATCTTTGGCCGATTGAGAATTGAGTCGTTCCGAAGCGGAGATCCAATTGTCGTGGGAACGTGGAGTTTTTTTTAGTGGATAACGGTTTAAATTGTAGTGGTTAATCGGTTATTACTTAAGAAATATGTCTTAACATAATATTTTGTTATGATTTCTTGTAATTTAAGAACTTTCTTTTAGTGTTTTTTAAAATTTTAACGATTTTACAAACGAATGTGTGAAATTTTACAAAATTTCAAGTCAAATTTAAAAGGTTACTTGTTAAATACTTATATTTTATTAAAAATTATAATATTTTTAAAGAAATTTTAAAAATATTTATTATTTTAATAAAATTTCTATAAAATATCTTATATTTAAGGAATTAAGCGTTTTTTCAAAAAGCATCCATCTGGCAACCCGCTATGTTTAAAAAAAAATTTTGGTTAACGCTAACCAAAGATTGTTTTAAGAATTTTTGCTACAAATTTAGGAAAAAAATATTTAAAATAAGTTTTCTTCTAATAAAAGTTAACTATTTCTAATGAGATTAGCTTTAATGTTTGGTTAAGTATAAAAATAATTAAACAAATATTTATTGTTGAAATACCGTTATTTTAAATCACTTCAAAACACTATGAAACAGAAAGAGAAACGTACGCGGTAAGTAAACATATGTTGTTATTATTGTAAAAGTTATGCCTATTATCCATGATATTTTTTCCCCAACAGTTGTCAAAACTTTTCCCTACAAGAAGAAGACATTCTCATCTCTTTGGTGGAACAATATAAAGATATAGTGGAATCGAAGAAAATCGATGGTAAAACATCGAAAGAAAAACATGCGACATGGGAACAGATACAAAATACATTCTGTACACATACAGGTACGTTTAGGACAGCGAAAATGTTAAGGGAAAAGTATGAAAACATGAAAAAGAAAGCCAAATTGTTAATGGCCACACAAAACTACGAAGATATGGAAACATCATCTTGCAGTTGTTCCCAATTACGTAGCACAACAATACAACGTTTGATAGGTGTATTAGCAGAAGCAACAGCAACCGTAGACAATAGTTTTGAGGAGATCACGGGGGAAAATATAAAAAAAGAAGAAGCCTGGACGGAAGGAGATATGGAAGCTGAAGTTTTAAACATTACACCAGATGTACAAATACTAACACATGAAAATTGGAAGCCACCAACAAAGAAATCCAAAAAATCCTTAAGATTAACTAAAACCAAGAAGCGTAAAATACAAAATTATGAAAAGATCACCTTAAGAGCGGCTAAGGCGAAATTGAAATTCTTTAAAAATGAAGAAATTCGAGCGACACAACGTCACGTCTGGGAAAGGAAATTGCATGAGAAACGTTTGAAGTGGGAGGCGGAATTGTGTGAGAAAAAGCTGGAGCTATTAAATGTGCAAATAGAAAAGGAGAAATGTGACATGAATAGGTAGAAGAACTAAGGCAAAGCTATGTAGGTATGTAAAGTGGTTATCGAGTAATCGTTTTAATTTATACTCAAGTACCTATAGGTTTAAAAATTTTTATATTATGAATATTTCTATGAAAATCTATTAAAAGTTTTAAAAAAATTATCTAACAAATGAATTTGAATAAAAAAAAATCCGGTTATTCGGTTGAATTTTCTAAAACGATTAATATCGGTTACTCGTCTAAAAAAACTTCAAAATTTTGAAAAGTTCTTTGGAATCAATGATTATTTACTAGAAATAATATAGAAATTTGATTTTTAGCATAATTTAGTACAAATTTTGAAATGAGTAACTGATTTAGTGAAACTTTAGAAGCGGTTATCGAGTAACCATTATAAATATCTATGTAACCACATCAACTTCAACAGAAATCTATCAAATGACATGAATTTATTGAAAATTTTAAATGGTTACTCGAGTACTCGTTTTTGAAAACTGTTCAAATTTAGAAAATTTTTTGGAAATTTTTAAGAATTCTTTAACGAATACTTTATTTAACAAAAATATATTAATTATTCGAATTTTTTGCGAATATTGAAATGGTTACTCGAGTACCCGATTGCAATACTTCCAAATTTTGAAAATTTTCTTTAAGAAAACTATAAATTTCTTTAAAACAATATAGAAAATTTAATTTTATTTATTTTATTTATTTATTTATTTATTCAGTAATATAAAGCCACTTTGGCCAAAATAACAATATTACATAGTAAAATATACGCCTTAAAAATATTATAAAGGTTGATATATGC
>NC_060951.1:5810930-5853430 GCF_022045245.1 Lucilia cuprina
AAATGTTCAATATTTTAAAATATCGTAAAATTTTGAAGATTTTGTAATATCGTAAAATTTTCAATAAGTTTGAAATATCGTAAATGTTTCAATAGTTTGAAATATCGTGAAAATTTCTATATTTAAAAATAACGTAAAATTTTAAAATATTTTAAAATCTCGTAAAATTTTCAATATTTTGAAATATCGTAAAAGGTTCAATATTTTAAAATATAAAATTTTTAATATTTTAAAGTCACGTAAAATTTTTAATAGTTTGAAATATCGTAAAATTTTCTATATTTAAAATATCGTAAAATTTTCAATATTTTAAACATAGTTGTTATCGTTATATTTGTAAAATTTTTTAAATTTCAAAATATAATTTTCCAAAATTTTACAATTAAAAAATTTTGCAAAACTTTCAAAATAATGCAAAATTTTCAAAATATTGCAAAAATGTTCAAATTTTTGTATTTAAAATATATTTTTTTAAATTATTAAATTTTATATAGAAATTTCGTTAAATTTTGAAACATTTAAAATATTGTCAAAAATTTCTTTTAAAAAAATCTTAAAAATTTCTAAAAATTTTAAATATTCTAGTTTTTTAATATTTAAAAATTTAAATTTTTAAAATTTCAAAGTATAATTTTTTAAAATTTTGTAATATTAAAATATTGTAACATTTTTAAAAATCTCTAAGGTCTAAAATTTTCAACATTTTAAAATATTAGTCAAAAATTTCTTTAAAAATAATAACAAAATATTGCAAAATTTTCATTTTAAAAAATACGTTTTACAATTTTGGTGATTTTTTTTTGTGTTTTTTTTATTTTCTTTTATATTAAGTTTTTTTATTTTATTCTATTTATTTTTTATCTACTTTGTTTTAGTTTGTAATAACAATTAATTAAATGTTTCTAGCTTTATTTGTATTAGTAATTAACTTCTTTTTAAAGTTATTTAAAAAATTTGTGTTTAATTCTACCAAAAATTTTTATTTTAATTTAATAATTCTTTACATGTTACGTATTTTTTCCAATTTAAATTAATTTCTTTTATTTCTTTAATTTTTTTATCAAATTTTACATAAAATTTCAAACAAATGCAAAAATTCTTAAAAATCTTTATTTTGTGCTAGAAAAAACGCTTAATTGTCACTTAAGTTATTAATGTTAACGCCGTTTATTTTTATTCTTAATCAACTTGGTAGTTTAACATCATGTTCTTTGCTCTCAGAATATTGAGAGAATAAATTATCGAAAGGGTTGCCATGTCATGGCAATTGTTCTTTAGAATTGTTTGTTTACGTTTTGTTGAAAGATTAAAAATTGCATAATGAGGGTGAATTTTTATTTTTATTTTAATTTTTAATATTATTTTTAATGATTTTTAAAAAATAACAACATTTAATGATTAAATTGTTTATATTTTTAAGAAATATTGATATTTTCTTAGAAATTCTAAGAAAAAGTTTATTGAATTTCACAATTTTGTGCAAAATCACTTTGATTAAAACAATTGGATGAAATATTCCTTTAGGCATATGGACTTAACTATAGTCTGGACTATTGACTAGTCTGTAATAGTGTGAACTAAAAACTGGGCTATAGTTCGGAGTATAGACTGGTCTATAGTTAAGACAATAGTCTGTAGTATAGACTAGATTTTAGCCTGGACTCTAGACTAGGCTATAGTGTGAACTTTAGACTGGACTATAGTCTAGGCCATAGTCAGGTCTTTAGACTAAAGTATAGTGTGGTCTATAGAATATGTTTGTATGTAAGTTTGTGCATTTGTTTAACATTTACTGTTTTTGAAATCTAACCTCAAATTTGTATAAATTTCTTTATTGCAGCTATGAATGTTTAACATTATGAATGCTTTTAGTAAAAATAAGACCTTTTAAACTAGATATCATAAGCTTAAACTTTGTTTAAACTTTTCTATATTCTGTAGAACAGTTTGGAAACAGAAATCCCGGGAATTTTCCAGTTATAAACCCTTTTTATTGTAAAAGTTCTTTTTTTACTTTAAACACTATTATTCTCCATTTTGTTTTCAAAATTTCCTTGAAAAATATGTTTTTCTAAACTCAATCAAATTTAAAAAGAAAATGTTTAAAATTTGCTTAAAAAAATGCTAAAAAATTTAATTAAAATACAAAAAAAAAAATCCATTTGTTTATAAAAATGTTCCTTCTTATTTATCTCAATTTGCAGGATTCCTTTTATATGATAATTAAGAATGTCCTTAATTTTCTAAAGAAAAGAAAAAACTAAAAGAAAATAGAACAAAAACCCCTAAAACATGTCACAGATCGAAACAGATGAGCCAAATAAGGCCACAACAGA
The DNA here is from genome assembly GCF_022045245.1 of Lucilia cuprina. Lineage (NCBI taxonomy): Eukaryota > Metazoa > Arthropoda > Insecta > Diptera > Calliphoridae > Lucilia > Lucilia cuprina. The sequence goes on from NC_060951.1 coordinate 5,813,267, forward strand.
AGTTATTCCCATCGATGATGAGGACTTAGAAGATGGTGAAATCGATGATAGTGATGAAGAGACGGCGGCAAAAGATGATGAAGATGTTGTTATAGTATCCACTACGCAAGCTAATAATGATGATAAGAAAACTAATAAAAAGAATACAAACGCTAGCAATAATACAACAACTAACAATATAGAAACAACAACATCATCAATAGTTACCGTCATAGATTCCTCTAGCGATACAGCACCCACACCACCACCACCACTATCTAATAATGTAAATCTTATAAAATCGAAAAAACCTACTCCTATAGAAGATGATCATGCGAGTAGTATTGAAAATGCCATAGCAATGGCTTTAAAGAAAAAGGGTATAGAACCAACAATACCAAAAGTATTGGAAAGTAAATTACAGCATGGTGATGAAAAAGATGATGTGCCAGCACCGGGTCAGGGTCAGAGTAAGAGTAGTCGTCGACGTAAGCGTAAAAAGGAGAAGGAAAAGGAACGTAAGGAGAAGGTAATTGAAAAAATGCAAATAAATTTTAGATTTTTTTCTTATGATTTTATTGAAAATTTATTATTTTAATCTAGTCTAGTTCATAGACTAGACTAAACTCTAGACAAATCTATATACTAGAATATAGTCTACTGTAGTCTAGTCTATAGTCTAGACTATAGTATAGACTACGTCTATTCTATAGGCTAGTCTATAGTCTAGTCTATAGTCAAGTCCATAGTCTAGTCTATAGTTAAGTCTATAGCGTGATCTACGGTGTATTCTTTATTTTAGTTTGTAGTCTAGTGTGTAGTCTACTACATAGTCTAGTCAATTGTATATAATCTAGTCAAGTCTCTTGTCTAGTTTCAAATCAAGTCTCTTGTCTAGTTTCAAATCAAGTATACAGTCTATTCTAGTGTCTACTCTATAGTCTAGTCTATAGTCTAGACTATAGAGTCTAGTCTATAGTCTAGTCTATAGTCTAGTCTATAGTCTAGTTTATAGTCTAGTATATAGTCTAGTCTATAGTCTAATCTATAGTCTAATCTATAGTCTAATCTATAGTCTAGTCTACAGTCTATTCTATAGTCTGGTCTATAGTCTAGTCTATAGTCTAGTCTATAGTCTAGTCTATAGTCTAGTCTATAGTCTAGTCTATAGTCTAGTCTATAGTCTAGTCTATAGTCTAGTCTATAGTCTAGTCTATAGTCTAGTCTATAGTCTAGTCTATAGTCTAGTCTATAGTCTTGTCTATAGTCTAGTCTATAGTCTAGTCCATAGTCTAGTCTATAATCTAGTCTATAGTCTAGTCTATAGTTTAGTCTATAGTCTAGTCTAAAGTCTAGTCTATAGTCTAGTCTATAGTCTAGTCTATAGTTTAATCTATAGTCTAGTCTATAGTCTAGTCTATAATCTAGTCTATAGTCTTGTCTATAGTCTAGTCTATAGTCTAGTCAATAGTCTAGTCTATAGTCCAGTCTATAGTCTAGTCTATAGTCTAGTCTATAGTCTAGTCTATAGTGTAGTCTATAGTGTAATCTATAGTCTAGTCTATTGTCCAATTTATAGTCTAGTCTATAATCTAGTCTATAGTTTAGTCTATAGTCTAGTCTAGTATATAGTCTAGTCTATAGTCTAATATATAGTCTAATCTGTAATCTAGACTACAGTCTATTCTATAGTCTGGTCTATAGTCTAGTCTATTCTATAGTCTAGTCTATAGTTTAGTCTATAGTCTAGTCTATAGTTTAGTCTATAGTCTAGTCTATAGTTTAGTCTATAGTCTAGTCTATAATCTAATCTAATCTATAGTCTAGTCTGTAGTCTAGTCTAGTGTATAGTCTAGTATATAGTCTAGTTTATAATCTAGTCTATAGTTTAGTCTACAGTCTAGTTTATAATCTAGTCTATAGTTTAGTCTACAGTCTAGTCTATAATCCAGTCTATAGTCTTGTCTATAGTGTAGTATATAGTCCAGTCTATAGTCTAGTCTATAGTGTAGTCTATAGTCTAGTCTATAGTCTACTCTATAGTCTAGTCTATAGTCTGGACTATAATCTATTCTATAGTCTAGTCTATAGTATAGTCTATAGTCTAGTATATAGTCTAGTCTATAGTATAGTCTATATTCTAGTCTAGTCTACAGTCTAGTCCATAGTCTAGTATATAGTCTAGTCTATAGTCTAGTCTATTGTCTAGTTTATAGTCTAGTTTATAGTCTTGTTTATAGTCTAGTCTATAGTATAGTCTATATTCTAGTCTATAGTCTAGTCTACAGTGTAGTTCATAGTCTAGTCTATAGTAAAGTTTATAATCTAGTCTATAGTCGAGTTTATAGTCTAGTCTACAGTTTAGTCTATAGTCTAGTCTATAGTCTTCTCTATAGTCTAGTCTATAGTCTTCTCTATAGTCTAGTCTATAGTCTTCTCTATAGCCTAGTTTTTAATAATTGAGTCTAGTTTGTAAAATAGTCTAGTTTGCAGTCTAGTCTATAAACTAGTTTGTAGTCTAGTCTATAATCTAGCCTAATTTATAGTCTTTAGTCTAGTCTATAGCGTAGTCTATAGTGTTATCTACAAATCCTGACAGTAGTCAATTCTTTAGTTCGTTCTTTAGTCTAGTCTATAGTCTGTAATGTAGTCTATGGTCTAGTTCTTAATCTAGTCCTTAGTCTATTCCATAGTCCAGTCTTTAAGTTTAGTTTTAAAGTATTCACTACATAAACTTACCTTTAAACTATTCTTGTTTGTTCTTATTTTGTTTCCAGAAAAAACGTTATGACTCCACGGATCCCTTGGGTCCACCACCACTCGAGGATGAAGTCGATATGGATGAATATGAAATGATGAATGTACGAGGCGGTAGTCCACCTCCCATGGCAGCCCTACCAACAACAAATACACAAACCAACATGCATATGTATAAAGATCAATATGATTCGGAGGATGATACGGGTGGCTCCTCCTATGACAGCTATGACAGTGAGGGCGATGATAGCAATAGCGAAAGACGTAGACGTAAACGTAAAAAAGAATCACGTAAACGTAAGGAGAAACGTCAACGTGAAGATGATAAAAGACACGATAAACGTAGTCGCCGCGATTCGATGGATCATCGTAATGAACCTAGAAAATTGGAATTGTGTAAATTTTATCTTATGGAATGTTGCGCCAAAAAGGACAAATGCTCGTATATGCATGCCGACTTTCCTTGTAAATACTATTATCTGGGCATGGAATGTGTACAGAAGGAGGAATGTAAATTCTCTCACGGCAAACCATTATCGGAAGAATTACGGAATATATTGTTGAAACATTTAGAAACAGCACCAAAAGAGATTTTGGGCAATTTTAAACGTTTGTCGCGAGAGAATTCTCTAGCTATGGTGACTAAACGTCATGAGGAATTGTGTCGTACATTTAATGTGCAAAATGTTTGGGCACCATGTACGGCCAGCTCATTGCCCATACACAGTAATCGTCGTAATAATAATATGAATAATAAAAACAATAATAACAACAATGATCAGCAGCATCATAATAAACAGCAACAACAACAACAAAATACCAATAACAGTGGTATACCGTCATTACTGGATTTGGTAGTAAATCCACCACCTAATATGGATACAGCGAATAATAAGACAACAGGTGGCGGCGGTGGCGAACAAAACAAACGCAAGTCCAGATGGGCAGATAATATGAATACTCCCGCATTGAATAATATCAATAATCAAATGTCTATACAACCACCTTCCAAGACAGCACCGGCATATTTGGATTTGAAAAATCTTCATGGTATTTTAAGTGCCGAACATATAGATAAACTCCAGCAATTGGGTGTAGTCAATTTGGAACAGGTTAATCAATTAACATTCGGGCAACTAAATCAAATTGGCTTAACAATAGCCGAGATAACAGAGATTCAATTGAATGCCATTAATATGGCCAAATTGGGAGTAACAACAACGGGTGGCAGCATGGCGCCAGGTAATGCGGCAACTGTTAGTAGTAGTACAAGTCAGCAGAGTCCTTTGAAAACAACAGCAACAACAACAACGAAACCAGTTGATAGTTTTGCTAATCTTAATAAGGAGTCAAGGTAAGTTGTTAGTTTAGTTTTAAAACTTGAGAATTTAATAGTTTATCTCTCCTCTTTAACAGTTCCTCTAGTAATGGTGATGTAGACATGCGTTTCCTACCCACAGTATCAACCACTACAGTTGCAACTTCAAGCTCAGCATCTACATCAGCTGCGGGTCCCGATAAGGATGTCTTAACGTCTTCCAATTCGAATAGCAGCAGTGGTGTTGTTATGGTGGACTATTCACAATATCTAAAAGACTCAAATATCTCCTTCGATAGAGGAGATATGTGTAAGTAGAAGAAAATTTTTATGATTTTTTTAAAGTTTTAAAAAATAAATTTTTGTTTCTTTTAGATGATGATGAAAAAGATGAAGAACAATTGGTTATAGATGATGATAATACCGATAATGAGGAACATCATAAATCAACGGAGTCATTGGTGCAAGACACACAGGAAAAGGTAAAAATTTTTATTATTTTAGCGTTTTTTTTTTCTTCAAATTTTTGCCTAAAATATGGCAACTCTCAAAAAAAATTTAACATACAATTATTACATTTCTAACTAGTTATTGTTTACAAGTATTAAATTTAGTTAAACTTGCAATTTCCAAGTTTAACTAAACTCAGTTAAATCAAGTTTAAGGTATTAAAATCTATGATCAACATTTATCATGTTACCAAAAGCCATAAATAAACAAAATTTCTGCTTTAAAGTTAAATTTTAAGCAATTTCACTATATAACTAGCAAAAATATGGCAACTCTGAAAAAAATGTTGACATAAAATTATTTCTTTTTTAACTAGTTAATGTTTACAAGTATTAAATTTAGTTAAACTTGCAATTTCCAAGTTTAACTAAACTCAGTTAAATCAAGTTTAAGGTACCAAAATCGTTGATCAACATTTATTATGTTACCAAAAGCCATAAATAAACAAAATTTCTGTTTTAAAGTTAAATTTTAATCAATTCTCTTTAAAACTAGCAAAAATATGGCAACTCTGAAAAAAAATTTTGACTTAAAATTATTTCTTTTTTAACTAGTTAATATTTACAAGTATTAAATTTAGTTAAACTTGCCATTTCCAAGTTTAACTAAACTCGATTAAACAAAGATTAAGGCTGGAAAATCTATTTTTATAATTTAAAATTTTCTTTAAACGTAAAATTTGACAAATTTTGTGTTTTTAGTTGAAAACTTAAAATTTGTAATAAAATTTCTGACAAAAATATGGCAACTCTGAAAAAAATTTCACAGGAAATTATTGCATTTCACACTAGCTATAGTTTAAAAGTGTTAAAATTGGTTAAACTTTAATTTTCCAGGTTTAACTAAACTCAGTTAAATCGAGTTTAAGACTTGTAATTCTAATTTTTCAATTGGAAATGTTGCCAAATGTAAGAAATTAATGAGATTTTGGGTATAAAGTGTAATTTAAGAATTTTTTTTAAAAATTTCTGCTAAAAATATGGCAACACCAAATTTTTTTTTGTTAAAATTACAAGACTTTCATTAATGTTATATTTAAAAAGGTTAAATTTGCTTAATCTCTAATTTTCCAGGTTTAACTAAACCTTAGTTAAACCAAGTTTAGGAAAAACGAAAAAAAATTCTTATGAAATGAATAGTTGTAAATGTTTGTTGCGTTTAAAGTTGTTAAATTCCGGTAAACTCTTGTTTTCCAAGTTTAACTAATCCCGGTTTAAACAAGTTTAAGTTCTCAAAATAAGATTTTCGATTTTTAAATGATTTGTTTAACAAAATTATATTATTTTCTGTTTTTTTTTTTAGAAATTACCCAGCGACTCCTCGTATGACAATGGTTTTGCTGCCCAACTACCCGCTATGACAGGATTAACACAAACCTTTCGCAATCCGTTTAAAACCGATACCAATCTCTACGATGCTGAGAGAACAAACTCTAGAGATGATAAACATGCTACTGACAAGCTTTTAGGCGGTCCTCGTGATAGAAGCCCAGAGGATGAGAGAGATCAAGATGTAATGGGAGGTTTCTATAGCTCTTCGGCAAGAAGAAGATATTCACGAGAAAGTCGTTCTCGTTCAAGAACACCCACACGCTCACAATCAAATACTCCCGAAGCCTCACAATCGCCACAGCCTTTGGCCTCACTGGGCGCCGAAGAGTGCCAGATCAAGGATGTGGTCTACGAGCGCAGCACAATGTATGATTTTAGCTCACGTTTTGCCGAGGAAGACGAACAGAGAGCCTTAAAGACTAAAATGGATAAAGATATGAGATTTTTACCGGCTGGCTTGGGTGCCGATGCCTCAGCTAGTGATATAGACTTGCGTTTACCCTTCCAGCCCATGACCAATTATACACCAGCCACAGAAATAGATGGTTCTATAACCTCACACTTGCCCATTACGTATAAAGTGTATGAAGTGGATGTGCCGCGTCCGGTGTATGTAGAACTGAGACAGCATTTTAAATCGGATCATGCTACCGATCCTAGACTGCGGCGAATTTTGGGTTTGCCAGAGCTGTCACAATCGAAAACTTCAGCGGCTTTAAGTAGAAAAGTGCGCAAGACGAGCCACAGCAGTAGTATAGCCTCACCCTCGGAGTCGGAAGAAGCCTCACCTAAATACTATACACCTCCTGCTAATAGGGAAGTAGAGGAAAAACCCAAAAGCCGGGCGGATCCACGAGGAGATCCTAGAGCGGCGGCAGCAGCGGAGACTAGAACAGATCCTAGAAGTGAGACAAGAACAGAAACACGTACAGATCCCCGTTCCGATCCCAGACGTCAAGATCCACGCAGTGCTGCCACGGCCAATGCCTCAAATTCCAACTCCATTGCTAGTGGCAGTTCTAATGCTGCTGGGGGACAAAAACAAAATGTAGAAATACGTAATCTTTTGCAAAAATCCGAATGGTATAAGAATCTTAATTCCAAATTCAAAATAATGGTTAATCAACAGCTGGCCTTGGTTTCTACGGAATTGAAAAAGTTTCATCAGGATCCTTCGCCCAATAAAATCTTTGACATTTCGTTTATAGTTAATAACCAGACACTGCAACAGATCTTAACCAATTTGGGCATTTATATCGATGATAATGGTGAGGTGGCTCACATAGATAATGATAATGAAGAGTTAATGGACTCTGGATCAGATATGATGGGTGCGGGTAATCTAAAGTCTAATATAAATTTACCCAATATGTCTCAACCTCCCCCGAATGTGGGTCCGGGTGGTATGCAACAAAATAATCCTGCCTTAGATTTCCTGAGAGCACCACCACCCATGGTAGTGGCTCAGGGACCACCGCCCATTGCCTTGGGACCCATGTTTCAAAGACCACCCATGCAGGTGCAAGGTTTTGCCCGTCCCTCTCTATTGGGTATGGCTCCGGCTGGCCAGGGTAATCCTCTAAATCCTTTTGCCAATCCTTTGAATATAAATCCCAATTTCTTGGCAAATCCTAATCTTTTAGGTGGTCCCTTTGGACCGAATTTTGGTCCTAACATGGGCATGGGACCCAATATGCAGCAACAACAGCAACAGCGTAATTTCAATAACAATCAACGTAATAATCAGCGTAATAATAGAAGAAAAATTTAGCATACGGACTATAATGCTAACAATAAACCTGAACCTGATCCTCCTCCACCTCCAACTACTCCTCCTCCTCCTATAAACTTACAAAAACCTCCGCCTCCACCTACGCCCTCTACTTCAACTCCTACTCCTTTAGAAGCTGCTTCAATGGCTTCTAAATAGTTTAACTATTTATATGTGTATAAATTTGAATCTAATCTAACTTTAAACTAATCTTTGCCTATAAGACTTGTTTTTTTCTATTAGAAATTATATAATAGTTTTAAATTATTACATTTCTTTTAACATTTATTCTTTTGTTTTCTTTCTTTTGTTAGTTTTTAATTAAAAGTTTTGCATTCATTACAAACCAAACAATAACAAAACAAACAAAAAAAAAAGACTCTTGTAAATTACATCATTTATTGTTGTTTTTTTTTCCTTTTTCTTCATTTATAATATATAAGGCATAGTATCACCAAATATGTGAGTGGAAATTAAATAGTTTTAATAATAAAATACTTTAAATTATCTTTAAATATTTTAAGGGTAATTTTTCAATACAAGTTAATGAAAATAATAAAAAAAATTAATTAAAAAAATTAAAAAACGTGTTTTTTTATTTTAGTGAATTTTCTGCCAAAAATATGGCAACATCAAAAAAATTTTAACACAAAAATTAAAAACATTTAATGATAAACAATTTAAAGGCTAAAAATTTAGTTAAACTCTCATTTTCCAAGTTTAACTAACCTTGGTTAACTCAAGTTTAAGACTTGAAAAGTGAATTTTTAGATGCTAACAAGAACTACAAGAACTAAAATGTCTAAATTTTGTATTTTGCATAAAGTTTTTAAAAAAATCTTAAATTTCTAACAAAAATATGGCAACGCCGCCCAAAATTTTTGCATAAAATTAATAGGCTTTTAATTGCATACCAGTAAAGAGCTTTAATTTTAGCTAAACTCTCATTTTCCAAGTTTAACTAATCTTGGTTAACGAAAGTTTAAGACTTGAAAAGTGAATTTTTAAATGCTAGCAAGAGCCTAAAGACATAAAATGACAAAATTTTTTAATTTGAATCATTTTTAAGCAAAATTATTAAATTTCTGCGGAAATATGGCAACACCGTCCAAAATTTTTGCATAAAATTAATAGGCTTTTAATTGCACACCATTAAAACGCTTTAATTTTAGTTAAACTCTCATTTTTCAAGTTTAACTAATCTTGGTTAACTCAAGTTTAAGACTTGAAAAGTAAATTTTTAAATGCTAGCAAGAACCAAAAGAACTAAAATGACAACATTTTATAATTTAAATCATTTAAAAAACAAAATTCTTAAATTTCTAACAAAAATATGGCAACACCATCCAAACCAAGTTAAACTAAACTCACTCTAACGAAGTTTAAGCCATAAAGATCATATATTCAGTTTATAAACTTTCCTTTATCCATAAATCTTGTTTTATTTTTGTTTTATTTTAACGTTTAACTAGTTTTTAAGAAAATTTTTGAGAAAAATATGGCAACACTAAAAAAATTTATACTGGAAATTGATTGTTTACTGTCGTACATTTGTTTACCACTATCAAATTTAGTTAACCTTCCAATTTCCAAGTTTAACTAAACTCACTTTTACGAAGTTTAAGCCATAAAAATCATGCATTCAGTTCTTAAACATTTCTTTGTCCATAAATCTTGTTTCATTTTTGTTTTATTTTTGACGTTTTACTAGTTTTTAAGAAATTTTTTGAGAAAAATATGGCAACACTAAAAAAATTTACACTAGAAATTAATTGTTTATTGCCCTACATTTCCTTAGCACTAACAAATTTAGTTAACCTTCCAATTTCCAAGTTTAACTAAACTCGCTTTTACGAAGTTTAAATCATAAAAATCATGTTTTCAGTTTTAAAACTTTCCTTTATCCTTAAATCTTGTATTATTTCTGTTTTATTTTAACGTTTTTCTAGTTTTTAAGAAAAATTTTGAGAAAAATATGGCAACACTAAAAAATTTATACTGGAAATTAATTGTTTACTGTCGTACATTTGTTTAGCACTATCAAATTTAGTTAAACTTTCAATTTCCAAGTTTAACTAAACTCACTTTAACGAAGTTTAAGCCATAAAAATCATGTTTTCAGTTTTAAAACTTTCCTTTATCCTTAAATCTTGTTTCATTTTTGTTTTATTTTGACGTTTCACTAGTTTTTAAAAAAAAATTTTGAGGAAAAATATGGCAACACTAAAAAATGTATACTAGAAATTAATTGTTTACTGTCGTACATTTCTTTAGCACTAACAAATTTAGTTAACCTTCCAATTTCCAAGTTTAACTAAACTCACTTTTTCGAAGTTTAAGCCATTAAAATCATGCATTCAGTTTTTAAACATTCCTTTATCCTTAAATCTTGTTTCATGTTTGTTTTATTTTGACGTTTTACTAGTTTTTAAGAAAATTTTTGAGAAAAATATGGCAACACTAAAAAAATTTATACTGGAAATTAATTGTTTATTGCTGTACATTTCTTTAGCACTAACAAATTTAGTTAATCTTCCAATTTTCAAGTTTAACTAAACTCGCTTTTACGAAGTTTAAGTCATAAAAATTACAGTTTAGGATTTCACTTGTGTTTGTAACCATTTTTACAATCAAAAATTTGTTTAATCTTCAAAATTTACCGGTTTTTGTGATCAATTTTATCCTGAAAGATTAATTTTTCCTTTATCGGTTGGTTTTTTAACAAAAAATCCTTTTTTTTTTAATTTCCTTTTTAAGAAAAAAAGTCCATTTTATATTTATTGTTGTTTTTCTTTGTAATTGCTTAATTTTTTTAAAGAATTTTGAATTTTAATTCAATATGTTTTACATTTAAATGTTTTATTTTAATTAAAATATAATTAAAACACTTTTTTGTGTTTGTGTGTGTTAAAGTTAAATCATGTTTGTTGTAGGCAATTAGTTAGTTAAATATTTAGAATGTTTGCAAGTTTTGTTTTTGTTTTTTCATTTAATTCATTCATTATTCTCTTTTGTTTTTTGGAAGAGGAAAAAAATTAATAATAATAATAAAGTTTAAAAATTATAAAAGAAAATTGTTAACAATTTGTTATTAAGTTTTTAAATAAAATAAGTTTTATTTTAAACTCACATACATTGTGCCGCCATATCATCAGCATCAATGCCCAGCATGGCCAAATCATCTAATTCCTCTTGGCGACGATTCTTTTCGCTTTCTGTGGGCGAGGCTGGTGGTTGAGGAATATCGGCTAAATCAATGTCTGTATTAGTGGTTATTTGTTGTTCCACTTGTTGTGGAATTTCTGGAATTTTCTCATGTTTACTGTTTACTATTTCCGGGGGTATGGGTATATCAGGCATTTCTATTGTTTGCTCTTTGTCAGTTTCTGCTGTAGTTTGTGGACTAGGTACTGAAATTTCGCTGACTTTAGGGATTGGTTCAATGTGGGGGGGAGCTGGTGGTGGTGGCTGTGTATCTAATTGATTTTGTGAATTATCATCTTCTAGTTCCATATCAGCATTGCTGATAAGGGTCGCATTAGCGGCTGTGGGATTAGAGGGTGGCCTATTGAATACTAACGGTTCATTCATGGACATTTGTGAGGCCTCGTCTAAGCCCAACTGAGAAGTCTCTTCGAATGTTACTAAATGTATGCCATCTTTGGCTAATTCTTCGGGCTGCATGACAGCCTCGTCATTGATAATTTGAGTTTCGCCTGGAAAAAAAGAAAGAAAAATTTTGAAAAAAAAGCATTTGAAAACTTAAACTTTGTTTAAGCGAGTTTAGTTAAACTAGGAAAATGCAAGTTTAGCTAAATTTTTCACTTCGAAACAACTCTTAAACAAAAAACTAATAATTTAGTGAAAAGAAATTTTTGATGTTGCCACATTTTCACAAAAAATTTTACTAAAAACACAAGCAAACGGACACAAAATTAAAAAAAGCTTCATTTGATGTTTAAAAGCTCATTTAAAATCTTAAAATTTGATTTTGGTTAGTTAAACTTCGATTAAGCGAGTTTAGTTAAACCAGGAAAATGAAAGTTTAACTAATTTGAATGCTTCTAAACAAATCTTAAACAAAAAACATTTAAATTAGTAAAAACAAATTTTTGATGTTGCCACATTTTCACAAAAAATTTTGCTAAAAACACAAAAATATGGTCACAAAATGAAAAAAAAGCTTTATTTGATGTTTAAAAGCTCATGTTAAATCTAAAAATTTGATTTTGGTTAGTTAAACTTGGATTAAGCGAGTTTAGTTAAACTAGGATAATGAAAGTTTAGCAAAAATTTTCAATTCTAAACAAATCTTAAACAAAAAACAATTAAAACAAAAAACAATTAAAAATTGCTATATTTGCTCACCTTTAGTTTTATTCTTCTCCTCCTCCTCATTGTCACTCTCCTCACCGGGTTTCTTTTCGCCGGGGAATATAATATTCAAAGCATCTTCCAAGTCTTTAGGCAATGGTCCCTTACCAGGCGGTGGCGCTTCTGTTATTGGTTTGGGTACAAACTCTTCTGATTCTTCTACATCTATACCGGGCGGTAACATATCTTTATCATCTTCAGCCTCTTGTGGTGGAGGCGGTGGTGGTGCTTGACCCATTATATTAACAAATTGTACAGGATCGGGCATAAGATCATCATAGTCGACCATCATACCGGCATCAGGATGAAAAGGTGGTGCATTACCGTAAGCATCTTCCATCATGGCCATTTGTATTTGTGCAGCTGTAGGTGCGGGTGGACGACCAAAGGCTCCGCCGCTAGCATCCATAGTGTACATATAACCGGCGGCTTGTTGTTGCTGTTGTTGTGCATCCATAGTAGTTTTATCACCCATTTCACCGCCAGCCCCTGAGGTTTGTTTCTTAAATACCGGCATTTTACCTATAAACGGTAGTTTTTTACCTCCTGCTGCCGAAGCGGCACTTGTCGATGATGAACTGGAGCTTTTAGGTTTGGGTTTATCTTTTTTATCTTTATTATCTGATGATTTCTTATCCTTTTCCTTGTCTTTTTCCGGTACTCGAGGTCTAAACTCAGCGGGTCTTACTACGGGTTTCTCAACACGACTGCTGCCACCAGAACGTGAGCGAGAACGAGAAGAACGTCTGCGACGATCATAAGGAGAACGTGTACGTCTACGTAAAGAACGGGAACGTGAACGATCATTACGTCTATTACGATTACGCCAACTGCGTGGTGACATACGTCCTCGACTGCGAGAACGAGAACGTCTAACATTACGGCGATAATCACGTCCACGGCTACGACTGCGTGTAGGACTACGGGTGCGTGAACGTCTACTGGTACGTCTATCATCTCTGGTCCTGTCCCGCTCACGATCTCTGCCACCATCTCTGTCTCTTCGATCGGAACGTTCACTTCTGTTTTCACCGCCAGCCCGTTCGACTGCCTTATCACGTTCTCTATCTCTGTCACGATTTTCACTTTCTACTCTCTGAGCCGTTGAACTGCGACTTTGTTGTTCATCCTTTGATTTATTTTTCAATTTTCCCTTCAACTGTTCCAATAGTTTCTTTTCACTTTCACTTATTACCGGTTGCACGGTATTCCATTGTTGTATTATCGAATCATCGGCATCTTGAGGCTTTTCACCATCTTTATTGCGTACACCCTCCTGTACTACAGTCCATTTACCTCCAGCTGGCGGCTGAGTAGCCGGTGATTGTTGTTTCATTTTCAATTGAGGCGGTGGTGGTGCCTGTTCTTCTTCATTTTTAATATTTTCCTGTTTACGCATTGATAGTCGTATCGATACTGCTGGATTGGGATTATCTAGATCGGCCACCGTTACGGGGGGAATTTTTTTCTTTTTCGGTTCATCACTATCCGTAGAGGATGAGGAATCACTGCTCGACGATGAACTACTATCACTATCCTTCTTGCGTTTTTTATTTGATTTCTTTTTCTTCTTTTTCTGTTTCTTATCACTTTTCTTTTTACGTTTCTTATTAGTTTTATCATCATCCTTTTTGCTTTTCTTGCGCTCAGCAGCCGTAGTAGAAACAGAAGTGATTTGCTGCGGCAAAGGTGTAGATTTTTGTTCATTCAAGACAATTTGACGATCAGCCAACCAATTGACTTCGTAGTGAGGATTCTCCTCTAAGAAGGCCTAGAGAAATTAATGAAAATCATATATAATTCCAAGGAAATCTCTTAAATCTTTTCCAACTTACATTATAACGATTGGCATGCAATTGTGATTTCAAGTGTGTCGAAGCACAGTGTAAGTCACCCATCCATATATTACATAATTTACAAAACCATGCTGTCGCTGGTACAAAGAAAGTTAAACCTCTTATGGGTGTTCTCTTGGTAGGAGCATTTTCATATGTAGGAAATTGCTAAAAGGAAAGAAATAACAAAATTTTTTTCTCTTATTTAGTTGTTAAGCAAAAGGAATTCATTTTATACTTACATCTGTTATCATATCTGTATGCCAGGGTGTTTCAATACTTTCTCTATCCATATGATTTTTTGTATGCAAATGATTAAGATAATCTTTAGCTGTTTTGGGAAAGACATTACATGTCTGACACCAATGCATTTCGGGATCATAGAAGACATAATTGAAACGTTCTTTTTTATTGGGTCTGCAAAGAAAAATGTTGAAATGTTTTTCTTTTGAATTGCGTATATTTTTTTGGGAATATTTAGAAATACTTTCCGTGGTTTTAGTTTAATTTAATAGAAATCTTTAACGCTGGTGAATTTAATCCAGAGATCTAAAGGAAATCATTCATTTTGTCTAAATTTCATGATAAACTTGGTCTAAAAGAAAGCTGCACACATAGAAAACTAAAGAAAATGTTCCCCAGCAGTTCGTCCGGACAGTCCCGAACTGACCACTTAACCTATCACTTGTGGTGGCCCCTAGCCACCAGACTACTCAGGTGACCAATCATTTTAACATGGGCTTGTCCTACGAGGAAGTCAATCGTCACTCTACACCCTACAAAGCGACAGTAAAAAGACGATTGCCTCCGCTCTCGCTTACAAAGGGGACACTAGAGAGACGACTGTCTTCATTCTCGTTTACAAAGATTTTATTTGTGACGAAAGACCAATAACACTCATGAGATATTGAGTGTTTGTTTAAAAGTTATAGTGCTTTCATTGAAAAAAGATCAGACATTAGACAACTGGTAGTTTAAGGATGATGAATGATGAGATCAAACGGTGAAAACTTTTCATAGACTGTTTGTCAATTTGGAGAGAGAGAGAGAGAGAGAGAGAGAAAGAAAGATCTCAAAATGTGTGTACAATTTTGATAATAAATTTGTGTACACTTTAGATACTCACAGAATGTTTGAAGTCTGATCTCTATATCTCCACTTTTTGAGTATTATTGTGATCACATGTTGTATTTGAGAAAGATCACTGTAAACCACAATCTGTGCATTACTATGGGCTGCTGCATACAACCTATATTGTGTGGGAAAGAGATATCTAACAGTAGATTAAGAGCATTTAGTTAGATCATACCTTAGGCTACTGCGATCAGAGAGATTCTATTTGTCATTGGAAACTCTTCGAACAGTTGTTTACCGCTTATGGCCAACATTGATCACAGTTTTCATACTCTTATCTCCACTTCTTGTGGTTTATTTTGATTACAAGTTGAAGAAGGTTTGGTGTCTTATTTTTCTTGTGATCATGTGTTGTATTTGAGAATGATCACTGTAAGAGTTAGATTTAGTTAGATCGTACCTTAGGCAACTGCGATCAGATAGATTCTATTTGTCATTGGAAATTCTTTGAACAGTTGTTTACCACTTATGGCCAAGAGTTTTTCGTACTTTTATCTCCACTTCTTGTGGTTAATTTTGATCAAAAGTTGTAATTATGATCGATATTTGTATTTAAGAAAGATCGACTAGTTGACTTTAAAAGGGGTCGGATGGCAAAGAGATGAAAATATTATCCAGATTGGGCTTATTACAATGTGATGTAGTTTTTATCAAAAAAAAACTGCATTTCTTCGGAGAGAGATTGTCTTAATTGATCATATGTTAGCGACAGATCATATATTAGGTTGTAATCTTAAAACATTTAAATCTATCCCTCCGCCGAATATCTGCTTGCATTTGTATACGAAAGCAATTGTTGCAGGCATCTTCATTGAATGATTTGGTATAAAAAAAAACTCTCTTCCCCACTCAATGATGAATTTAACATTCTTCAGGCTGAAATCTCCGCGATAAAGAGAGCGTCAAAGTGGCAGATTACTGAAAACTGCCTCTCCATCACTCGAGACAAATGGTCGGGTGAACACATGTGATCAATATCCAGAGCACTGTGGCCACAAATGAATCTATACAGGTCCAGATATCCTCTGGGTCTCCTAAGACCACAACTAGGTCTAGGCTGATATCGATTGTTACTGGCCACTGCAAAATTTGGTAACCATGCTAGACGCATTGATCTCTCGTTCAAAGACTTCTGTAGGAGTTGTTAAAATGAGTATGAAGAAGGCACTATTACTCATCTTCTCTGTAATTGTCCTGCTTTGGCACCATCGCCATGTGGAATGTATTTCACTGTTCTATCGATACTACAATGGAATGTGTTCTTTTGAAATTGGGGAAAACATGTTCCCGATACCCGTATATTCTTGCGTAACATATGTCTTTTTTCAAGAACACACCCACTTGTTGTAGATTGGCCAGTGAACCGCACAACACATTACAGGAAGAACTCATTCTTCAGCCGCTCTCTTCGTATGTGGAATAAACTTCCTGCAGAAGTATTCCCTGGCACTTTCGATATAAGAAGATTTAAATCAAATATCCACAAACACTAATCTCTCTATCCTCCTTCCCACAAGCTATTTTTCTAGGTCCAATTAAAAAAAAAGAGAGAAATCTACTGTTCGATCTCTTTGCAGTTCTTTGTTATGCACCTATGTATTGTGGTTTACAACTCGGACTTTCTGTCTCATCTTTCAACATGGACATATTTTAGTACATCATATAATCAAAATAGTGTACAAGTGGAGAAATCAGACTTCAAAATTTCTATCTGGCCAATTATGAACAATAATTAACTGGGAGTTTATTCCCTTTTTGCAAGTTTTATGTATAGGAGAGACAACAAACTCCCCGGGAGTTTATTCCCTTTTTGCAAGCTTTATGTATAGGAGAGGCAACAAACTCTCTGTGGAATTTATTATTCAGAATAGGCCAGAATACAAGTGTCTAATGAGAACAACTGTTTAGAAGATATAAGCAACCGTTTGATCGAACGATCGTTCGATCGCTCTCTATCAACAAAACGACATAGAATCTTTTATGAAATGTTTTAGAACTCATCAACCTTTATCCCCTTAATGTCTGATCTCTTTCCAAAAAAAGGCAATTAAGAAGTTGTGCTTTACAGTTCGATCACTCTCTCTCTCTCTCGCTCTCTCCCTCATATTGTAATGATATTTTTTAATTATAACAATACTGAAAACTACAACACAACAGACTAGATTTCTGGAACTATTAACATTGATATGATGGAAACTCGTTTAATGCATACTTACCTTCTAATTAAAATGACATTTTCTGACACTAGTTTAGTCTTAAAAATATATATATAATAAAGTTAATTAAAGAAAATTTTTCCTCTTACCCCTTAAGATCTTGTTTAGAGCGTGTTATATCTTTATCCTTATTCTTCATAGATTCAATAACTTTTTTCTTTAAACGTTCCGGTGAACTATCATCATCTTCCTCATTATCATCATCATCATCATTTTTATTAACAGCTTGTTCTGTTTCCGACGAAGATGAAGAATCCGATGATGATGATGATGTCGTAGCTGAAGAACTATCTGAAGATGATGAAGAACTTCTAGTTTTTTTCTTATTAGATGTATTTAATGTATTAGAATTTTGACTAGAGCCACTAGTACGTTCACTAACACCACCACCACCACCACCACCACCACCACCAACACTATGAGATTTTTGTATTGATGATAAAGCTGCTTCTTTTAAAATAATATCATCATCATCATCTAAAGGTTCATCATCTTTATCGAGATTTTCTTCACCAATTATACCAGTTAACATATCGATAACATTTTCAATGGTACTTAATTTCTTTTGAATTTGATTCTAAAATTGTATGAAAAAAAGAAGAGAAAGAGAAAGAAAAAAAATAGATTAATTTCTTTAAACTTAAGATTTGAAATAATTAATATTTTATTTATGCTTGTTGTTGGTACGTAGATGAGAAAAAATATGGTGATCATCATCATCATCATCTTAGTCCTGTTTAAGTTAAGTACGTAGCTAAAGCCGAGCAGCTTAAAGTCACCAGTCATCTTATAATCCTTTGCCTGGGAAAGCTTCCTCTCGTTAGACTTAAGTTTTAGATTTTTACAATTACAATTTATAAACAAAATACTTAATATTAAGTGAAAAACAAAAACAAAAAACCTAATTTACAATTTCCATTTCAAAAAAAACAAATTAAACATAATAATTATAATTTTTTACAAAATCAAATACATTTATAATGTTGAGCTGGCCTTTAGTATAGTGTGTGTTGTTAGATGAAGTAGATAACTTTAATTTGGAGAGGAAGTGGACACGCACGCATGTTGCAAAACATTTGCTTTTCTTTTTTTCTCTCTCTGTCGCCTTTTATTTTTTTCTTTATTTTGTTTTTTGTTTGCTTTTTTTTTAAATTTTTATGATGTATGCATTTATTACAACAACATTTGTAGTAGTTTCAATAAGCTAAAGAAAAATTTAATTATTTATTTACCATTCGTTAAGAGAAAAGGAAAAAATTTATAATTTTATAACATTTTTCTTTTCTTTTTTTACAAAATAATAATACAAAATTGTTTATAATTAAAAAGACTATGAAAAAAAAAAAACAAAACAAGTTTTACAACAAGTTTATGTAAAAGATCTTAAATACAAAACAGAAACTCAAATTCTTTTTATGAAATATTTATGTTTAGACCTTTTAAAAACATACCTGTAACTTTTCATTTTCATCTATAAAGCCTTTGGTAGTGGGTGAAGCTGGTGCACCGCCTGTGTGTAGATCTTTACGTTGTTCTTTTAACATTTTCAATTCCTTTTTTAAAACTGTTGTCTTTTTCAAATAACTAGTGCGTTGCTTTTTCAATTCATCACGTTGATTTTCAGCTTCTTGGGCCACAGCTAATGTTTGCAGGAAGTTTTGGAAATATAAAAAAAAAAATTAAATTAATAAAATATTTAATAAATTGTTTACAATAAAATTATTTCATTTACAAAGCTTTTTCTTTAAAACTTCTTTAAATAGTGAAGTTTTTCTTTTTTCATTTTTGGAGTTTTAGCCACCTTAATTTTACTCTACACCTTAAACGTCTTCCTGGGTTTTTTGGATGTCCTGTTTTATAAGTTTTCAACAATTTATTTTTTTTAATAAATCCATTTCTTTTCAAATTAATATTGTTGTCGTTAGCTCGTTTATAAGAAAATTTGTTAAAAAAAACTTACCATCATGTTGGGGATTGGGCTCCAAGGGACCGGTAGCATCTTCTGCATGTTTGTTAACTACTGCTGCGGTAACATTTGGTGGTGGCACATTTGTAGCCACTTGTGTTTGTGTAGTAGGTTGTACTACTAGAGCTGGTGGTGGTGGTTGTTGTGGTGCTGGCATTTGTTGCATTTGGGTAGGTGGTGGCAGCCATTGTTGTTGACCATAAGCATCTTTAAAGTAAAAAATTACAAAAAATTTCAAAAAAATTTCTTAAATGCCCTCAATTTCTTTAACTTACCCACAGCCCAGGTTCCGGGAGGTGGATAGGCTGTATTAAATCCTGTTCCCGCTGCCTGCATGGCTACATAAGCATCATTGCTTTGTACAAAACCCGCTTGAGGAGGTGGTACACCATATTGTTGATAACCAGGTGGTGGTCCATACGCTTCACCATAGAGTTGAGGTGGTGGTGGTGCCATAACACCATATTGTGGAGGCGGCTGATTAGTGGTAGGTGGTGGTTGCGATAATTGCCGCGTTAGATTACTGCTTTGCTGTTGAGGCGGTGTATTGGGTTTCTTTTTGGGAGACCAACGTCCCGAAGCACCACCACCACGTCTGGGCGGTGTAGGACTGCGACTTATAGAACGACTTGAACTGCGGCCTCTGCCACGATAACGATCACGTCCGCCTCCACGTCTGGGTGGAGAACGTCTACGATCGGGTGAACGTCTACCGCCATAACGGGGACGTCTATCGGGTGAATAGTCACGATAACGATTGCGCCTAGGGGAGGGAGAACGTCGTCCCCTACCTCCTCGAGACGGAGGTGAGGGTGAACGTCTGCCACGTGAAGGAGATTTACGTTTACGTGCCGGTGGTGGACTACCCGAGGGCGAACGTCTTCTGGATGATCGCTCTGAAGCCGTATTTTCTTTTTCCATAGTAGGCGGCTTGGGTGCTGGCTTGCTTGTCTCTAAATAATACAAAATTTTCTTTACATTTGTAAATATTTTATTCGATTTCTTGCTTACCAAACGGCTCCACATCATATTCTGCACCGGGTGGTCCTGGCGGTAAACTATTGTTGTCTCCCAAACGTCTATCGGTAGGTTGTTTTAAAATTAACTCTTCCTCCATTATGTGAGTCTAGAACTGCTCCTTTTTTTTGTTTTGAGACTTTTTTTCTTCTCTGCCTTTACCGGCAGCTGGTTGGCGTCAGTAGTTGGCTTTTTTTCTTTCTTTGGCTTATAAAACACTTTTATTTAGGTTGAAATTAATATTTTTTATAAAAATATTATAGTTAATCTATTAAATTATATAGTTTTATAAAAATAACATAAAAAATTATAAATTTAAATACTAATTTTAATAATTTAAAATCAATTTTCTTTCCATGACTTACAAAAACCTGCACAATTTTCTAGTTTTTTTTTTGCAATGAAGTGAAGTTAGCTGCAGTTGTAAACAAAGTGCTGCCATATGTTTACTTAAAACAGTTAAAAGCAAGAGATGCCATATTAACTTATATTTATAAAAAAAAATTAAGTAATATATAAAAATTTATAAAAAAAAATTAAGTAATATATAAAAACAAACAACAAAAACTACAAAAAAAACTATTTTAAAATTGAAAATTTAGAAATAAGTAATTATATTTTTTAATTTAAAGACTTTAAAAATAAGTTTTTTTAATTAAATTGTTTAATTAAAAAATAAACCCAAAAAATACAACTTTGTTTAGGAAAAATACTAATTTTTACAACTCTGTTTTAGCTGAAATGTCAAAATTGTTTTTGTAACGCGAGTATTACACATATTTTTTTTCATTTTTTTGCACAATTTTGTTTTAAAGAAAATCGTATAAAATTGTAACTTTTTTTATATATATTGAACTATTAAATAAAAAGAAACATTTTTATTCCAAAAAAATGTCTCTAAACAATAGTTTATCTATAGCGGTGGTTTGTTCTTCAAATATGAATCGTTCTATGGAGGCTCATAATTTTTTAGCCAAAAAAGGCTACAATGTACGTTCCTTTGGCACAGGTGAACGTGTTAAACTGCCCGGTACTGCTATAGATAAACCTAATGTCTATGAATTTGGCACACCCTACGATACCATATATAATGATCTAGTTAGTAAAGATAAACAATAGTAAGTTTTCGTAAGAATACTATGAAAAGATTTGATAATAATATATATATTTCTTCTCTAGCTATACCCAAAATGGTTTACTGCACATGTTGGATCGTAATCGTCGCATTAAGAAATTTCCCGAACGTTTTCAAGATTGTCGCGAACAATTCGATATTATTGTTACTGTCGAGGAGCGTGTATACGATCAAGTTTTAGAAAATATGGAATCTCGTGATGTAGTCGACAATCGTCCTGTGCATATATTCAATGTAGATATTGAGGATAATCATGAGGAAGCTTTAATGGGTGCTTTTCTCATAACGGATATGATAAATATGGTAAAAATCTACTACAACTATTCATTCACACAGCTATGGCCAGTAATATGGTGTTTTGTTAAATGCTTTAGTTTAGCATTTGTGGGTGGGTTGGGTGTAAGAAAGAAAGAAAGTTGTTGTTATCGGCAGAGTTTTAATGTTCAAGAAGAAAATATACTTAAACTATGTGAAATCAATGATAAAACTATTTTTGTTTTATGTTTATCTTTAAATTAGTTGGTTGGCCTATTTTTTGTTTTGTTTCAGTTTGAGGTTATGTTGAGGGATATTTAAAAAGTCAAACGTTTTAGGTTTTCCTTGTATTTGTTTTATGTGTTTGCTATTTAAATGCTTAAATAATTCCATTTTAGCTTATAAATGTGGCTTATTTTGCGCTTTTCTTTAAAATTTACTTGAATTTGAGTTGGGTTTTTTTATAAGATTGGCTTAACCTTAAGCAGTTGGAGTAACTCATAGGTTTAACTTTTAATCATAAAAATAACCCAGGAATCGTTAACATGACAAAGGATCTTCCCCCCCGGAACGACTCAAATCTCAATCGGCCAAAGATTGTCAACTCAGCAACAGCTGTAGCAATCTGAGAAAAACTTCTAGTCACAGCCAATCTGTTACAACAACAACCACAAAATGAGCAAAATTTTCTTTATTTTGAATTAAAAACAAACTTTTCTATAGACAAGAGTTAGCAAAGAAGTTTTCTAAAGAAAACCGACTATAGATAACTTCCCTTTATATAGAAAATACTAAAAAAGATTTTTCTATAGAACATTTTTTTAAAAAAGTTATTTATCTTTAGAAAAAAGTTAAAAGAACATACTGCTCTATAGAAAATTTGATAGTTTTCCATAGAAAAGTTTATTCTTTCACTTTTCTTTAAAAAAATCTAATAAGACACTTTTTTTATAGAAAATTTTCTAAGGAAAACACTTTTTTAAGGAAATTTTTTAAAGAAAACATTTTTCTAAGAAAATTTTCTTAAATGCAAACTTTTCTATAGAAAATTCTATAAAAAGAGAAAGATAAGGTTTTTCTAGAGAAAATACAATATATTTTCGTAAAAAGAATAAACTTTTTCTTAAAGAAATTTTAAACAAATAGAACTTTTTCTGTAGAACAATATTTTCGTAAAGAGAATAAACTTTTTTAAAGAAATTTTCAAAAAATAGAAACTTTTCTGTAGAGAATTATATAAAGAAACAATTTTTGTAAAGAAAATTGTGTAAACAAGAAGCTTTTCTATTGTATAAAAAGATTTCTTTTATAGAAAACTGTCAAAAAGAAAGATATTTCTTTAGGGAAAATTTTTAATTTTTTATAAAAAATTGTCAACAAAAACTTTTCTATAGAAAATTATCTAATAAACCAATTTTTCTAAAGAAAATTATGTTTTTCTATAGAAAATTGTCGAAAAAAACTTTTCTCAAGAAAAGTTACGAATTTTGTAACGGCTAAACTTTTTTGTAGAGAATTGTCTAAAAAAAATGTTTTCTATAGAAAATCATTTTAAAAATATAATTTTCTATAGAAAAACATCTAAAGGAGAAAATTTTGTATAGAAAATTGTCTAAAAAAAAACACTTTTCTATAGAAAATTTTGCAAAAAAATAATTTTTTCTATAGAAAATTGTCTTATGAAGATGCTTTTCTATAGAAAACTGTGTTAAAAACGGTTTTCTATAGAAAATTCTCTAAAACAAAGTTTTTTAAAAACATTTTTGAAAAAAAGAAATTTTATAAAAAGAAAATTTTCTTAAGGAATTTATATGAACGTGATCATTTTCTATAGAAAATTGTCTAAAAAACAATTTTTCTAAAGAAAATTGCGTAAAAAGACACTTCTTTATAGAAAATTCTTTAAAACAAAAACTTTTCCAAAAAAGAATCTTTTCTAAAGAAAATTGTCTAAAAATTGTCGAAAGAAGACACTTTTCTATAGAAAATTTTCTAAAGAAGATACTTTTTTAAAGGAAATTGTGTAAAACAAACGTTTTTCTATAGAAAATTCTCTAAAACAAAAAGTTTTCTTAAAATTTTTTTCAAAAAAAATACACTTTTCTATAGAAAATTATTTAAAAAGAAACTTTTCTTAAGGAATTTGTATGAAGAAGATTTGATTTTCTAAAAAACCATTGTATAAAAAACACTTTTCTATAGAAAATTGCGTAAAAAGACACCACTTATAGAAAATTCTCTAAAACAAAAACTTTTCTTAAGAAATTTTTCGAAAAAAATAATATTTTCTTAAGAAAATTGTCTAAACATTGTTGAAAGAAGTTACTGTTCTATAGAAAATCGTTTAAGAATATACTCTTCTATAGGAAATTGTCTTAAAAAGAAACTTTTCTAAAGAAAATTTTATAAAAATCCATTTTTTCTTAAGAAAATTTTCGAATAATAAAATAATTTCACTTTTCTATATAAAATTTTCTAAAAAATTACACTTTTCTATAGAAAATTGTCTAAAGAAGAAGCATTTCTATAGAAAATTGTTTAATGAAGATTATTTTCTATAGAAAATTGTGTAAAAACCTAAATTTTCTATAGAAAATACATTTCTATAGAAAGTTATATAAAAAAAAACATATTTTTCTATACAAAATTGTCAAAGAAGTCACTTTTATAGAGAAATTTAACATTTCTTATTAAAAGAAACTTTTTTCTTTAGAATATTCTCTTAGGAAGAAAACTTTCTATAGAAAATTGTCTAAAAAGTAACTTATTTATGGAAAATTGTCGAAAAAAGAATCTTTTTTATAGAAAATTATGGAAAAAGAACCTTTTTTAAAGAAACTTGTCCAAACATTGTTGAAAGCAGTTACTGTTCTATAGAAAATTGTCTAAAGAAGATACTTTTCTATAGGAAATTGTTTTAAAAAGAAACTTTTCTAAAGAAAGTTGTATAAAAAAGCCATTTTTCTAAAGAAAATTGTCTAAAGAAGATGTGTTTTATAGAAATTTGTTAATTAATTGTTCTATAGAAAATTGTCTAAAAAAGACACTTCTTTATAGAAAATTGTCGAAAAAGAAATCTTTTCTATAGAAAATTATCGAAAAAGAAAGTTCTATAAAAAAGAAATTTTTCTAAAGAAAATTGTATAAAGAAGATTTGTTTTTATAGGAAATTGTCATTAGAAAACTTTTCTATTGAAAATTGTCTAAAACAGTCACTTCTTTATAGAAAATTATTGAAAAAAACAATATACTTTTCTATAGAAAATTGTTTTAAAAAGAAATTTTTGTAAGGAAAGTTCTATAAAAAAGCCATTTTTTCTAAAGAAAATTGTCTAAAGAAGATGTGTTTTTATAGAAAATTGTTAATAGAAAACACTTCTATCACTTCTTTATAGAAAATTATCGAAAAAAGAATCTTTTCTATAGAAAATTATCAAAAAATAACTTTTTTAAAGAAATTTGTATAAAGAATATACTTTTCTATAGGAAATTGTCTTAAAAAAAACTTTTCTAAAGAAAATTTTATAAAAAAACCTTTATTCTAAAGAAAATTGTCTAAAGATGTTGTGTTTTTATAGAAAATTGTTAATAGAAAACACTTTTCTATAGAAAATTGTCTAAAAAAGTCACTTCTTTATAGAAAATTATCGAAAAAAATTACTTTTTTTAAGAAAATTGTATAAAGAAGATATTTTTCTATGTAAAATTGTTTTAAAAAGGAACTTCTCTAAAGAAAGTTCTATAAAAAAGACATTTTCTAAAGAAAATTGTCTAAAGAAGATGTGTTCTTAATAGAAAACACTTTTCTATAGAAAATAGTCTAAAAATGTCACTTCTTTATAGAAAATTACCGAAAAAAATACTTTTTTAAAGAAAATTGTATAAAGAAGATATTTTTCTATAGAAAATTGTTTTAAAAAGGAACTTTTCTAAAGAAAGTTCTATAAAAAAGACATTTTCTAAAGAATATTGTCTAAAGAAGATGTGTTTTTATAGAAAATTGTTAATAGAAAACACTTTTCTATAGAAAATTGTCTAAAAAAGTCACTTCTTTATAGAAAATTACCGAAAAAATTCTTTTTTAAAGAAACTTGTATAAAGAAGATATTTTTCTATAGAAAATTGTTTTAACAAGGAACTTCTCTTAAGAAAGTTCTATAAAAATGACATTTTCTAAATAAAATTGTCTAAAAAAGATGTGTTTTATAGAAAATTGTTAATAGAAAACACTTTTCTATAGAAAATTGTTAATAGAAAACACTTTTCTATAGAAAATTGTCTAAAAATGTCACTTCTTTATAGAAAATTATCGAAAAATTACTTATTTTTAAGAAAATTGTATAAAGAAGATATTTTTCTATGAAAAATTGTTTTAAAAAGGAACTTCTCTAAAGAAAGTTCTATAAAAAAGACATTTTCTAAAGAAAATTGTCTAAAGAAGATGTGTTCTTAATAGAAAACACTTTTCTATAGAAAATTGTCTAAAAATGTCACTTCTTTATAGAAAATTATCGAAAAAATTACTTTTTTTAAGAAAATTGTATAAAGAAGATATTTTTCTATAGAAAATTGTTTTAAAAAGGAACTTTTCTAAAGAAAGTTCTATAAAAAAGACATTTTCTAAAGAATATTGTCTAAAGAAGATGTGTTTTTATAGAAAATTGTTAATAGAAAACACTTTTCTATAAAAATTGTCTAAAAAAGTCACTTCTTTATAGAAAATTATCGAAAAAATTACTTTTTTAAAGAAAATTGTATAAAGAAGATATTTTTCTATAGAAAATTGTTTTAAAAAGGAACTTCTCTAAAGAAAGTTCTATAAAAATGACATTTTCTAAAGAAAATTGTCTAAAAAAGATGTGTTTTATAGAAAATTGTTAATAGAAAACACTTTTCTATAGAAAATTGTCTAAAAAAGTCACTTCTTTATAGACAATTATCGAAAAAAGAATCTTTTCTATAGAAAATTATCGAAAAAGAACCTTTTTTAAAGAAAATTGTCTAAACATTGTCGAAAGAAGACCTTGTTCTATAGAAAATTGTCTAAAGAAGTACTTTTCTGTAGGAAATTGTCTTAAAAAGAATCCTTTCTAAAGAAAGTTCTATAAAAAAGCATTTTTTCTAAAGAAGATGTGTTGTATAGAAAATTATTAAAAGAAAACACTTTTCTATAGAAAATTGTCTAAGAAACTCACTTCTTTATAGAAAATTGTAGAAAAAAGAATCGTTTCTATAGAAAATTATCGTTAAAAGAACTTTTTTTAAAGAAAATTGTCTAAACATTGTCAAAAGAAGACCTTGTTCTATAGAAAATTGTCTAAAGAAGTACTTTTCTGTAGGAAATTGTCTTAAAAAGAATCCTTTCTAAAGAAAGTTCTATAAAAAAGCAATTTTTCTAAAGAAGATGTGTTGTATAGAAAATTATTAAAAGAAAACACTTTTCTATAGAAAATTGTCTAAGAAACTCACTTCTTTATAGAAAATTGTAGAAAAATGAATCGTTTCTATAAAAAATTATCGATAAAAGAACTTTTTTTAAAGAAAATTGTCTAAACATTGTCAAAAGAACATTTCATGTGGAAAGAAGAAACTTTTCTATAGAATATTGTCTTAAGAAGATAATTTTCTATAGAAAATTGTTTCTAAATCTTTGTTTATATAAAATTTTAGTTTTCTTTTTATAAATTTTTCCTTTTTTTATTTTTGTCTTTACAGATGTCCAAATCTAGTGATTTAGATAATGATATTGATGAACTTTTACAGGAATTTGAATCGAGACGCAATAAAACTGTTTTACATTCAGTACTTTTTTACTGACCCCCCCCCCTCCTCCTCTGCCGCACTTCAGCAAGCATCGTTACATTTTTATATAATAATTTATAATTTAAAATTGACAAACACAGACTTTAAAATAAACAAAACAGATAAATTAATATAAAACTAGAACAACAACAACAAACAAACAAACTAGTAACTAGTAATAAACAAAAAAATAAAAAATTTATTAAATTAAGTTAATTATATAAAAAAAGAAAAATCATATAAAGAAAAAAAAACATAAAAACAATAAAATTGTGTTTTCTTTTAAATTTTCATTTCAAATTAAGAATTCAGTTACTAAAACAATTAAAAAAATAAAATCTATTAATATAACTATTGTTTATACCAAAATATATATTTTAATTTTATTAAATAACAAGAAAAAAAAGAATGTTTTATTTTTATTCGTTTCCATTTGTCATTCGTTTAAACGAATCCCCCCCATAACGTGACTTTCGTCTAAATAAGATCATCAGTTGTTTTAATATGTTTTAATTATTTCCCAACACAATAATTTAATTTTTTTCTATTTATTGTTGATAAGCCAGAGAAATTTGTTTATAAATAATAATAAAATCATTTATTCACACAGATAAGTAATCAAATAATAATGATGTTTGGAAATAAACTTAACAAACGTGCACTAAGAGGTCTAAATTGGCGAAAGCAACAGTTAAGGCACGCTTCTGCTAAAAAAAAGATTGTTTTTTAATAGAAAAGTTTTTCATAAAGATTTTCTTTGTATAGGAGTTTTAGAAAAGAGTACCTAAAAATTATCTTTCAATAGAAAACAGCAAAAAGACCAGACTAGACTATAGACTAGTCCATAGACTAGACTATAGACTAGACTATAGACTAGACTATAGACTACACTATAGACTACACTATAGACTAGACTATAGACTAGACTATAGACTAGACTATAGACTAGACTATAGACTAGACTATAGACTAGACTATAGACTAGACTATAGACTAGACTATAGACTAGACTATAGACTAGACTATAGACTAGACTATAGACTAGACTATAGACTAGACTATAGACTAGACTATAGACTAGACTATAGACTTGACTATAGACTAGACTATAGACTAGACTAGACCATAGACTATAAACTAGACTATAAACTAGACTAGACTATAGACTAGACTATAGACTAGACTATAGACTAGACTATAGACTAAACTATAGACTAGACTATAGACTAGACTATAGACTAGACTATAGACTAGACTATAGACTAGACTATAGACTAGACTATAGACTATAAACTAGACTATAAACTAGACTAGACTATAGACTAGACTATATAGACTAGACTATAGACTAGACT
This sequence comes from Lucilia cuprina, assembly GCF_022045245.1. Classification (NCBI taxonomy): domain Eukaryota; kingdom Metazoa; phylum Arthropoda; class Insecta; order Diptera; family Calliphoridae; genus Lucilia; species Lucilia cuprina. Next base: position 5,842,022 of record NC_060951.1, read on the forward strand.
ATATAGACTAGACTATAGACTAGACTATAGACTATACTCTAGACTAGACTATATAGACTAGACTATAGACTAGACTATAGACTAGACTATAGACTAGACTATAGACTAGACTATAGACTAGACTATAGACTAGACTATAGACTAGACTATAGACTAGACTATAGACTAGACTATAGACTAGACTATAGACTAGACTATAGACTAGACTATAGACTAGACTATAGACTAGACTATAGACTAGACTATAGACTAGACTATAGACTAGACTATAGACTAGACTATAGACTAGACTATAGACTAGACTATAGACTAGACTATAGACTAGACTATAGACTAGACTATAGACTAGACTATAGACTAGACTATAGACTAGACTATAGACTAGACTATAGACTAGACTATAGACTAGACTATAGACTAGACTATAGACTAGACTATAGACTAGACTATAGACTAGACTATAGACTAGACTATAGACTAGACTATAGACTAGACTATAGACTAGACTATAGACTAGACTATAGACTAGACTATAGACTAGACTATAGACTAGACTATAGACTAAGACTATAGACTAGACTATAGACTAGACTATAGACTAGACTATAGACTAGACTATAGACTAGACTATAGACTAGACTATAGACTAGACTATAGACTAGACTATAGACTAGACTATAGACTAGACTATAGACTAGACTATAGACTAGACTATAGACTAGACTATAGACTAGACTATAGACTAGACTATAGACTAGACTATAGACTAGACTATAGACTAGGCTATAGACTAGACTATAGACTAGACTATAGACTAGACTATAGACTAGACTATAGACTAGACTATAGACTAGACTATAGACTAGACTATAGACTAGACTATAGACTAGACTATAGACTAGACTATAGACTAGACTATAGACTAGACTATAGACTAGACTATAGACTAGACTATAGACTAGACTATAGACTAGACTATAGACTAGACTATAGACTAGACTATAGACTAGACTATAGACTAGACTATAGACTAGACTATAGACTAGACTATAGACTAGACTATAGACTAGACTATAGACTAGACTATAGACTAGACTATAGACTAGACTATAGACTAGACTATAGACTAGACTATAGACTAGACTATAGACTAGTTAGTAAAGTTTCTTGTAAAGGGTATTTATACATTCGTCTTAACCCCATAGTTTAGCTACTTTTTCTTGTCACTATCTTATTATCAGCAATAGTCTCACATATATAAACTATTTTCATTTATAAATTATAATTCTTACTAACAATATTATATGCAATTTTTATTTCTTGCATTTTGTTTACTTTTTTTTTCGTAATAAAATTTTACTTTAATCAAGGTTATCAATGTTTAATAGATTTCTTTTGTAGGCATTGTTTTTCTTAATGTTAGACATGATTTTTTATCTTGTATTAAAAGTTGGAGGTCTCATTTTCTTACACTCTTTCTCACTCTCTTTGACTATCTTATCTGTTTGTGGCTAAGATAACAACTAACCATGCTTTACTAACGCTTCTTTTAAATTTCATTACAATGTCTCGAGTGTAAGCACGCGGTAAAAACGTTAAAGTTTTTAATACCTATTTTGTAAAAAAAAAAAAAAACTTAAAAAAATTATTAAAAATTGAATGTATTTTAAATGTAAATATAATATTGTAATAAAATATACAATACAAGTGTAAATTACAATTTATTTTTAAATTTGTAATTATAAATAAAAGTTATTAAAAATTAACCAAAAAAAAAACGTGCAAGTTATTTCTACATGTAAGTAATTATTGTAATTAATAAACTACTGTTTTAGCCAGCCCTGTTAATTGTCACAAGCTCTTCTTGTTCTCTGATACTATCTGTCAGTCATGCTGTTGAACAACAACAACAACAGTTTTTTTTGTTTACATTTTACCCATGTGTTTGTTTGTCAGTGTTTGTGTGTTTTGCTCACCTTACAACGAAAATTCTTTAATGAAACAAATAAAAACTCAAAATTGTTTAAAAAATTATAACTTTTATCGTGTTTTTTTTTTATAAATCCAAACCTAAACCAAACACACAACTGTTTATACATAAATTTTTATGTACACAGCTCATTAAATGATTCATACAACACAAAAAAAAAAGAATAGAGATTGTAGATTGAGGAAAAAAATCCACTTGCTGTTTGCTTGCATTTGAAGCCACCAGCGCGAAGCAGCAGTTTCTAAATGATCAGTCTTATAATTACTGTTGTTAAGCTCACACATGGAGTAGTTCGTTAAATGCAAAAGTTTATAAATATTTAATACAAATAATAATAAACAAAATAAGCTAAAGTATAAATCGGAAATCGTATGATTAAATCAAAGCGTGTTTTTTTTTATAATTTATACTAAATACAACAAGCATTTACAATTTACCTTAAGTAAAAACAAAAACAAAACAAAAAAACGTTTATACGTCTTAATAAATTGTATTTGAGTTGCTTCAAATAAGTGTTCGTTTTCTATAAGAAAGTTTAGTTTTTATACTATAAAAAATTTTTAATACCAAAATGGATTTATTGAAAACCTCTAGCAATAAAAATGGTAAGTCTGTTTTATTTTTTTTGGCTTTGTTAGTTTAAAAATAACAACAACTACCGGCTCTTTTGTAATAATCGTTCCAAATTTGATTTATATTTATGGGTCAGTTATAGTTTTTGTTTTGTATACCCCGCTTAAGGGTTGCCAGTTATGTATTTTCAAAAAGTAAAAGGCGTTAAAAAAGCACTAGAAAAATTTTTACACCAGCTAATAACTTTAGTCAAGTCTATAGTCTACAGAAAACTAGACTTCAGGTTATGGTCTAAACTGTAGTCTATGGTCTAGACTAAAGTTTATATTCTAGTTTATAGTACAGTATATAATTAAGTCTATAGTCTAGTCTATATGCTTTTCTACAATCTAGCATACAATCTATGTCTAGTCTATTGTCTAGAATATTGACTAGCAAATAGTTTTGTCTACAGTCTAGTCTATAAGCTAGTTTAGCCTATAGTCTAGTCTATAGTCTGGTCTATAGTCTAATCTATAGTCTTGTCTATAGTCTAGTCCATAGTCTAGTCTATATTCTGGACAATAGCCTAGTCTAGTCCATAGTCTAGTCCATAGTCTAGTCTATATTCTGGACAATAGCCTAGTCTAAAGTTAAGTCTATAGTCTAGTCTATAGTCTAGTCTATAGTCTAGTCTATAGTCTAGTCCATAGTCTAGTCCATAGTCTAGTCTATAGTATAGTCTATAGTCTAGTCTTTAATCTAGTCTATAGTCTAGTCCATATTTTGGAGAATAGTATAGTCTAAAGTCTAGTTTACTCTATAGTCTAGTATATAGTCTAGACTATAGTCTAGCTTATAGTCTAGTCTTTAATCCAGTCTATAGTCTAGTCTATAGTCTAGCCTAGTTTACTCTATACTCTAGTCAAGTATATAGTCTAAACTATGTCTAGCTTATAGTCTAGTCTTAAATATAGTCCAGTCTTCATTCTAGTCTACAGTCTAGTCTTTATTCTAGTCTGAAGTCTAGTCTATAGTCAGGTCTAGTTTACTCTATAGTCTAGTCTAGCATATAGTCTAGACTATAGTCTAGTCGTTAATCTATTCTTTAGTCTAGTCTTTAGTCTAGTCTATGGTTTAGTCTATAGTCTAGTCTATAGTCTAGTCTATAGTCTAGTCTATAGTCTAGTCTATAGTCTAGTCTATAGTCTAGTCTATAGTCTATAGTCTAGTCTATAGTCTAGTCTATAGTCTATAGTCTAGTCTATAGTCTAGTCTATAGTCTAGTCTATAGTCTAGTCTATAGTCTAGTCTATAGTCTAGTCTATAGTCTAGTCTATAGTCTATTCTATAGTCTAGCCTACAGTCTAGTCTAGTCTATAGTCTAGCCTATAGTCTAGTCAATAGTCTAGTCTATAGCGTAGTCTATAATCTATTCTATAGTCTAGTCTTTAGTTTAGACTTTAATCTATTCTGTACTTTACTCTGTAGTTTAGCCTGTAGCCAAGTTTACAGTCTAGTCTATAGTTTAGTCTATGATCTAGTCTATAGCCTAGTCTATGGACTGTTCTATAGTTTATGTTTTTATTTGTTTGCCTTTTTAACCAATGAGTAAAACGCTTAAACTGTGTGAAAAAAACGTCAAATCTGGCAAGTACTAAAAGTGCGTGTGATTGATTTGGTTTTGTATGTAGTAAATAATGTTTTAAATGCCATAAAGAAAGTGACGTTTACTAAGACGGGAGTTACATTTTAATCAAATCGAATTGTTTTTGAATAAATATAGAAATTAGTTTAAGTAAATTTTGAAATTTAGATAAAATATTTAAAAATTTTATGGAAAAAATTCGGTAGAGATGATTCGGGTAGAGATGATTTCTTTTTTAAATGACTTTTCAGTTCACATACTTAGATTAAACAAATACTAAACAAAATTTAATTATTGTTATCTTTAGTATTTGTAAACTATTATTATTTATTTTAATGTATGTTTTTTTTCTTCTTTTTTTAAACTTTGTGGTTGGCAATCTTATATTGTTTGAAATATATATATATAAGAAATTTAACCCTATTATTAAAATTTGGCAATGAACTAAACTGACATAAAAAAAATATGAAAAAAAAACCATACAAGATCATTGCAAAACGAAATGAATGTGTTAATTAAATAAAAAACATATTTTTTTTTTTGTGAAAGTAATATTAATAAGTAAAAAATATGAGTATGTTGTAGTTGTAAATTATATATTTTACCTCAAACTTTAGCAATATCAAGTTCAAAACCCATTCTAAAATATAACAAAATATCATAATCATGTTACGCATTTTTATTTTCTATAATTCATAAGACAAGCGTAATTAAGTTGTACAATTGCAAAACAAAACTTAAGGCTAATCACAGTTTTTGTTAAATATTTTTTAAAACTAATTGCTTTCCCTTAATTGTATATCATTGTTAATGTCAAACTGTGATCATTCCTTTCAACAACAACAAAAAAACCCACTTTCTAATATTGTCAATTGCTCATATTGTCTGTATTTGAAATTCGAATTAAAATGCATATTCAAATATTTATTTATTTTTTGCTATATAATGAATGACAATTTTTGTTGTTGTTCTTCTTATTGTTTAAACAATTTACATATTTACAATACAATACAATCGTTAAATTATGTATGAACTCATCATACACTCAATAACTCAATACCAACACAAAAACTATATATAAATGCGTTCAATCCAAATCAATGTTAAGTCAAAATCGCGTGATCTTTAAAAACACGTTTCTTTCATTGAGAACTAACAAAGTGTATTTTATTTATAAAATTAAAATGAAAGCAAAATTTTATGATTTTTTTTTTTTGTTTAAGATTAGTCCAAAAGGTGTTTAAGAAATGTCATATCAGATTTTTATGAATGAAAATTTTAATATATTCAAAAGATTTACGGAATATGAAAATATAAAATTTAAAAGAATATATTAATGAATCATCTATAAGTTTATAGGCTTAACGGTAGGCTACTTAGTTTGTCTGAAAAATGGTATGAAAAATAACTTAATAGACCAAAGGCTAGACTATAGACTAAATTATAGACTAGACTATAGACTAGACTATAGACTAGACTATAGACTAGACTATGGACTATACTATAGACTAGACTATAGACTAGACTATAGACTAGACTATAGACTAGACTATAGACTAGACTATAGACTAGACTATAGACTAGACTATAGACTAGACTATAGACTAGACTATAGACTAGACTATAGACTAGACTATAGACTAGACTATAGACTAGACTATAGACTAGACTATAGACTAGACTATATACTAGACTATAGACTAGACTATAGACTTGACTATAGACTAGACTATAGACTAGACAATAGACTAGACTATAGACTATAGACTAGACTATAGACTATAAACTAGACTATAGACTAGATTATAGACTTGACTATAGACTAGACTATAGACTAGACTACAGGCAAAACTATAAACTAGACTATATGCTAGACTAAAGACTGGACTAAAGACTAGGCTATAAACTAGACTATAGAATAGACTATAGACTAGACTAAAGATGAGACTATTGACTAGACTATAGGCTGGACTAGTAGACTAAATAAACTATAGACTATACTGTAGACGAAACTATGAACTATTATATAGACTACATTATAGATTAGACTATACACTAAAGTAAAGACAAGACTACAGACTCGACTGTAGACTATACTATAAACTAGACTATAGACTAGACTATGGACTAGACTATAGAATAGACCATAGAATAGACTACGAACTATATACTTAACTATAGACTAGTCTAGGCTAGAATACAGACTAGACTATAGACGTAAGTTTGGTTACTCAACTATAGAATAGACTATAGTCTTGAATATAAACTAGAGTACATACTATATTATAGACTTGACTATAGACTAGACTATATAGTAGACTATGCACTAGACTTTACACCAGATTATATACTGGACTATATAATAGACTATAGACTAGTCTATAGACTAGTAAATAGTCTAAACTATTCTAAATTATTGCAGCTTTTATTGCCTAAAGTCTGTGTTTTGTTTTTGATTCTATTACTTTTTCTTCCTCCTAGAGCAAAAAAACCGTAATTTTACACATTTACCTAGAAAGATCATACCATTTATTACAACTGTGTACATTAAAAATTGATGACAAATATTAATAATACTGACAACAACAACTAAATGACATACTTATTTGCCCTAAAGAGCAATGTAAACAAAAGATCAGTTATTTTCTTTTCTATACAATTAAACGAGTATTCTTTATTTACTTTCAAAATTGTTATTGCTTTTGCTGTTGAAGGGTTTGTTTAGTTGTTGTTGTTGAGTTATTGCAAAAACAAAACAAAGAAGTAGAAATTCTGTAAAGTAATGACTTATTAGTTATAATATAAAGCAATTAAATGCATTTAATTATTATTTAAAGATGTATAAGTGTTTAGATACTTGAATAAATTAATTGTCATGCTATACAAATGTCTTTGCAATTTGCGCAAAACACAAATTTTTTAGAAAAAGTAAAAACAAAAAAAATTACTTTTTTTACTAGAGTGCAATTTGTTATTTATTTTTTTTTTTCAAATTCTATAGAAGTGCATTTCAAAAAGGGAGGCAAAGAAAAGAAAAAAAAACACATAATTAAATTATAAATTTCAAAGTCAAGCTCGGTTAAGATTTTAGTCTTTCCTATAACATTGTCAGATAAACAACGTCCAAAAAGTCTTCTATCTTTTCCATTAAAAATTAAAAAATAAGAAAAAACGTTATTAATTTTATTTCCAGGTCATCACGATAATTCTCACGAAGAAGCCCTGGAACGTATTATTAAGTCATTGAAATCCCCCACTATGGTCTGTGAGGGCACCCATTTCGATGGTCAAATACCTCACACATTTGTAATATTTGGCGCTTCAGGTGATTTGGCCAAAAAGAAAATTTATCCCACTTTATGGTGGTTATATCGTGATAATCTCTTGCCTAAACCCACTAGATTTTGTGGTTATGCCCGTTCTAAGTTAACCACTTTGGATATACGCAAATCGTGTGAGAAATATATGAAGGTAAGTGATTTTTATTTTAGTTTTTGTAATTAAGGTTTAAAGTTTCCTAATTACGTCAATTTTTTATAATATCAACTTAATTGTGTGAATATTTTTATTTATTATATAAAGCTCATTCTATTGAGCGTTTTTTTAACAACAACTGTAAAGTCATTTGTATTCCAAAGGGTTCAATTATAGAAATGTTCCTAATCGTATGATTTTTACATCAAATGACAAGTAAGTTTTATAGAGCTAAACTTGTAGTCTAGTTTATAGTCTAGCCTATAGTTTAGTCTAAAATCTAGACTATAGTTTAGTCTATAATCTAGTCTATAGTTTAGTCTATAATCTAGTCTATAGTTTAGTCTATAATCTAGTCTATAGTCTACTCTATAGTCTAGTCTATAGTGTAGTCTATAGTCTAGTCTATAGTGTAGTCTATAGTCTAGTCTATAGTGTAGTCTATAGTCTAGTCTATAGTGTAGTCTATAGCCTAGTCAATAGTGTAGTCTATAGTCTAGTCTAAAGTCTAGTCTATAGTCTAGTCTATAGTCTAGTCTATAGTCTAGTCTATAGTCTAGTCTATAGTCTAGTCTATAGTCTAGTCTATAGTCTAGTCTATAGTCTAGTCTATAGTCTAGTCTATAGTCTAGTCTATAGTCTAGTCTATAGTCTAGTCTATAGTCTAGTCTATAGTCTAGTCTATAGTCTAGTCTATAGTCTAATTTATAGTCTAGCCTATAGTGTAGTTTATAGACCAGTCCATCGCTTAGTCTTTAATCTAGTCATGACTATTTTCTTTTTTTTTAGGTTATATTTCCGAAAATATATTATAGAGAGATCCATAGCTAAATTTCCGTTGTTTTCTCCCAATCCATTTACAGGTCCAGCCCCATGAGCAGCAGCGTTATGAAGAATTCTGGCAATTAAACGATTACGTATCGGGTAGCTATGATGGTCGTTTAGGTTTCGAAATGCTACAGCAACAAATGGAGGCTATGGAAAATAAGGGAATAGCAAATCGTATATTCTATTTAGCGTTGCCACCATCTGTGTTCAATAGTGTAACCGTACATGTTAAGGAAATATGTTTATCGAAAAAGTAAGTGGATTTAAAGAGAAATTCTCAGATCGTATGATTCTTTATGTAGGATGTATTTTTTTGTTACATTTCTTTAACAGAGGTTGGAATCGTGTTATTATCGAGAAACCCTTTGGTCGTGATGATATCTCTTCTAAACATTTAAGTGATCACTTAGCCTCTCTCTTCCACGAAGAACAAATCTATCGTATTGATCATTATTTGGGCAAAGAAATGGTACAAAATCTCATGACTATACGTTTTGCCAATAAGATCTTGGGTGCCACCTGGAATCGTGAGAATATAGCCTCGGTTTTAATCACTTTTAAAGAACCCTTTGGTACTGAGGGACGTGGTGGTTATTTCGATGAATTCGGCATTATACGTGATGTTATGCAAAATCATCTTTTACAGATATTATCTTTGGTGGCCATGGAAAAACCGGTTACCTGTCATCCGGACGATATAAGAGATGAAAAGGTTATGGTTTTGAAAAGTATACCCGCTTTAACGTTAGATGATATGGTTTTGGGTCAATATGTAGGCAATCCCGAGGGTCAGGGTGAAGCTTTAAAGGGTTATTTAGATGATCCTACGGTAGATCCCAATTCCACAACACCCACCTATGCTTTGGGGGTGTTAAAGATTAACAACGAACGTTGGCAGGGGGTACCCTTTATACTGAGATGTGGCAAGGCTTTGAATGAACGTAAGGCTGAGGTGCGCATACAATATCAGGATATACCCGGTGATATTTTCGAGGGTAATACTAAACGCAATGAATTGGTAATACGTGTCCAGCCGGGCGAGGCTTTATATTTCAAAATGATGACCAAATCGCCGGGCATTACATTCGATATTGAAGAAACCGAATTAGATTTGACCTATGAACATCGCTATCGAGATTCCTACTTACCCGATGCCTATGAACGTTTAATCCTAGATGTTTTCTGTGGTTCTCAAATGCATTTTGTACGTTCCGATGAGTTGCGCGAAGCTTGGCGTATTTTCACGCCCATTTTACATCAAATTGAGAATAACAAAGTGAAACCTATACCCTATAAGTATGGTTCTCGCGGCCCCAAGGAAGCCGATGCTAAGTGTAGTGAAAGTAATTTTAAATATTACGGTTCTTATAAATGGCATGGTAACAATAATAATTGGTTAAATAGAACACAATAGTTTTAAGGCGATTTTTTCTCATTATGACATTTATTTTTCGCGTTATTTCTTTTTTTTTTTGTACAAAATTCACGATTTCATTTGTATAAGAAAACAAAATCCAGAATTTTCATTTAATTTTTACTGAAAATTTTTTGTACAAAAATTACATTATTAACATATATATATTTTTTGTATATATATATATATTTTTTGTTGTTCTTTTGTAAAAATTTATTATTCAAATTTCATTAATTTTAAAAAAATACATATTTCAAATTTATTTTGTATTTAGTTTATTGGACTTGTTGGATTTAATTTAATATTTGAAAATAACAAAAAAATTTGTTTGTTGCAAAACAAAAAAAAAAAAATAAAATAAAATTTTTTTTAAACAAAAATTTTATAAAATTGTTGTTTTTCGATTTATTTATTAGTTTTCCAATGAAACCATAATCTAATCCATAGTCTAGTCAGTAGTCTACTCTGTAGTCAAGTCTATATTCTAGTCTATAGTGTAGCCTACAGTATAGTTTATAGTCAAGTCTATAGTCTAGGCTATAGTCTGTAGTCCAGTCTATAGTCTAGTCTATAGTTTGGTCTACAGTTTTATCTATAGTCTAGTCTATAGTCTGGTCTATAGTCTAGTCTGAAGTCTGGTCTATAGTCTGGTCTATAGTCTAGCCTAAAGTCAATTTTATAGTCTAGTCTCTAGTCTAGTCTATAGTCTAGTCTATAGTCTGGTCTAAAGTATAGTCTATAGTCTAGTCTATAGTCAAGTCTATAGTCTAGTCTATAGTCTAGTCTATAGTCTAGTCTATAATCTAGTATATAGTCTAGTCTATAGTCTAGTCTATAGTCTAGTCTATAGTCTAGTCTATAGTCTAGTCTATAGTCTAGTCTATAGTCTAGTCTATAGTCTAGTCTATAGTCTAGTCTAAAGTATAGTCTATAGTCTAGTCTATAGTCTAGTCTATAGTCTAGTCTATAGTCTAGTCTATAGTCTAGTCTATAGTCTAGTATATAGTCTAGTCTATAGTCTAGTCTATAGTCTAGTCTATAGTCTAGTCTATAGTCTAGTCTATAGTCTAGTCTATAGTCTAGTCTATAGTCTAGTGTATAGTCCATTCTATAGTCTAGTCTATAGTCTAATCTATAGTCTAGTCTATAGTCTAGTCTATAGTCTGGTCTATAGTCTGGTCTATAGTCTAGTCTGTAGTCCAGTCTATAGTCTAGTTTATAGTCTAGTCTATAGTCTAGTTTATAGTCTAGTCTATAGTCTAGTCTATTCTATAGTCTAGTCTATTCTATAGTCTAGTCTATAGTCTAATCTATAGTCTAATCTATAGTCTAGTCTATAGTCTAGTCTATAGTCTAGTGTATAGTCTAGTCTATAGTCTAGTCTATAGTCTAGTCTATAGTCTAGTCTATAGTCTAGTCTATAGTCTAGTCTATAGTCTAGTCTATAGTCTAGTCTATAGTCTAGTCTATAGTCTAGTCTATAGTCTAGTCTATAGTCTAGTC
>NC_060951.1:5858430-5910338 GCF_022045245.1 Lucilia cuprina
CTTAAACTAACCTTTTTCTAGGAATAACTTTACTAATAATGATTTGCTATTTAAATGTTATACTCATTCTTCTTTTGTGTCCTTATTCGTCCATACAAAACTTTCCAGTCTTTTAAATGGATCTAAATCACAATGCTCAAGCCAAACAAATGTATTGACTTTTTTTCTTTTCTTCCCTGAAACAAAAGTCGGAAGAGACTTATAAAGAAAAACTTAAAGAAAGTGTGTTGTGCACTTGTGTTACAAATGCCGAGTAACTATGGATTCTATGCGGTTTTGTTAAACAAAGATTTTCTTTAGCATTAAACTGGAACATATATAAGGACCCTACTCGGGTTACAAGCCATTCAATATAATAATGGCAAACAAAACAAAAATCGAGAAAGGAACTTAGACGTGTTAGTTGTTAAACAATAAATGAATGAGTGAAAGTGTTTTGTGGACCTTTTGTTTGAATTTCAATTTTAAATTTTTTAAAACCTATTAGCTGTAGTTTTATAAATTCTGTTATTATTTTACATTGAACTTTATCACTGACACTTCATCTTTGACATCAATTTCTTTAGACTAATGATTTTAAGAAGAAGAATTTGTGTCATCATTAATAAATTGCTTTAGATGCCAAAAATTTAAAATAAACGTTAGAGATTTAAAGTAACGTTAGAGATTTCCACTGACTATAGATCAGTTAAGATATTATTAATTTGTTTATACAAAATTTAAATTAAATGCAAAAAGTTTTCACTATCTATTCCAATAAATTTCAAAAAACAACAAAAAAATCCCTTACATTAAATTTAAGAACCTGAATAGATGCTACATATTCAACTTTACCAAGGACATATTTTCTTTATAGATGTAGTGTTGTAGTAGTTGTTGTTATTGCACTTTGACTTTTTGCTAGATTGTGTTTTTTTGTTTTCATCTAAACTTTTGCTCTAAATCAAATGCACTTTTTCGTCTAATATATTTGTCCTACAATTGGGCTGAGTATAGCAGCCGGCAAAATAGGGGGAATTTACAAACTATAGACTAGACTATAGACTAGACTATAGACTAGACTATAGACTAGACTATAGACTAGACTATAGACTAGACTATAGACTAGACTATAGACTAGACTATAGACTAGACTATAGACTAGACTATAGACTAGACTATAGACTAGACTATAGATTACACTATAGACTAGACTATAGAGTACACTATAGACTAGACTATAGACTAGAATATAGACTAGACTTAGACTAGACTGTAGACTAGACTATAGACTAGACTGTAGACTAGACTATAGACTAGACTTTAGACTTTAGTATAGACTATACTAAAGACTAGCCTATGAAATTGTTTATTCAATAGACTATTTACTAAACTATATACTAAACCACTATTCTATAGACTAGACTACATAGAGACTAGACTTTGGACTAAACTATGCTATAGACTAGATTATACTATAAACTAGAATAGATTAAAGACTAAAATAAATTGATTGTATTTTATTTTATTTTTAATTGCAATGTCCTTTACGAAATTTTCTCCAATTTAGATCTAAAAACATGTTCCATTTTATTAAGGAAATCAACCATTCTTTTGTTTTGCATTGATTTAATTAAAAAAAAACCTCAAACCGTTTTTGTCATTAAATATAAATAAAAATGGGGCAAAAATAAACAAACAAACAAAAAACAAACTCAAGTTAACAATTATTCCTTGAGTTCAATAGGTCATAGACAATAACAGCAAACGATGCTATGTAATCAAGAGTGTATGAGAAAAAGAAGAAGAGGAGTAAGTAGTGATGGGAGAAAGAACCAAAAATGTCAACAGAAAAATAAATAATGGCAACCATTTGCATTGTTTGGCCTCAAACTAGTGTTGACAACTGATGAAAAACAAAGGTACGAAGATGAAAGCAATGAGTCAATGAGCAGGAAATTCAATCACTTCAAAAATAGGGAAATTTTAGAATAAATTAGCAACGAAAATCATTTAAATTTAAGAGAAATTTTAAGTTTTACTACCAATTAACAAATATAATTTATATCTTTTAGAAATATAAAGAAAAACTCCAACCCTTTCGTTAGAAATTTTAAAAAATCTGCTAAAAAATAAACAAAAACTATCATAATCAGACTTCCAATGATGACGTTAAGCATTAACTATATAAAATAATATTGCATTGAAAAACTGGGTCAATCTTCAGCACAAAAAACACACATAAGTTGTATTTTTTTTGTCATATTATTTGTTTGAAGTAAGTTAAATGCAAATTTTGTAAAAAGAAATTTAAGAACAAATAATACCACGTTATACTCGACAACTAACAAAAACAAATAATATAAATTTTACATTTTGTATTAAAAAAGGAAATGGAAAAAAGAGAATGCAAATTTTCTTAAAACTAAGTAGTTTGTGTTTTTACTAAATTATCACAAAATACTATACTCTGGCAAGAATTTATTGTGGAAAACGATTAGAGATAAGGATCAATGATTAAAATTGCAGCATTTGGTAAGCAAATAAGTGTCAAGTCTTTGTTGACTCTTAAATATATTATGAGATTGTTCTGTAGCATTGTATCCTGCATATAGTCTAGTCTATAGTCTAGTCTATAGTCTAGTCTATAGTCTAGTCTATAGTCTAGTCTATAGTCTAGTCTATAGTCTAGTCTATAGTCTAGTCTATAGTCTAGTCTATAGTCTAGTCTATAGTCTAGTCTATAGTCTAGTCTATAGTCTAGTCTATAGTCTAGTCTATAGTCTAGTCTATAGTCTAGTCTATAGTCTAGTCTATAGTCTAGTCTATAGTCTAGTCTATAGTCTAGTCTATAGTCTAGTCTATAGTCTAGTCTATAGTCTAGTCTATAGTATAGTCTTTAGTCTATAGTCTAGTCTATAGTCTAGTCTATAGTCTAGTCTATAGTCTAGTCTATAGTCTAGTCTATAGTATAGTCTTTAGTCTATAGTCTAGTCTATAGTCTAGTCTATAGTCTAGTCTATAGTCTAGTCTACAGTCTAGTTTATTGTCTAGTCTATAGTCTAGTTTATAGTCCATAGTCTATTCTATAGTCTAGTCTATAGTCTAGTCTATAGTCTAGTCTATAGTCTAGTCTATAGTCTAGTCTATAGTCTAGTCTATAGTCTAGTCTATAGTCTAGTATATAGTCTAGTCTATAGTCTAGTCTATAGTCTATAGTCTAGTCTATAGTCTAGTCTATAGTCTAGTCTATAGTCTAGTCTATAGTCTAGTCTATAGTCTAGTCTATAGTCTAGTCTATAGTCTAGTCTATAGTCTAGTCTATAGTCTAGTCTATAGTCTAGTCTATAGTCTAGTCTATAGTCTAGTCTATAGTCTAGTCTATAGTCTAGTCTATAGTCTAGTCTATAGTCTAGTCTATAGTCTATTCTATAGTCTAGTCAATAGACTAGTCTATAGTCTAGTCTATAGTCTAGTCTATAGTCTAGTCTATAGCCTATTCTATAGTCTAGTCTATAGTCTAGTCTATAGCCTATTCTATAGTCTAGTCTATAGTCTAGTCTATAGTCTAGTCTATAGTCTAGTCTATAGTCTAGTCTATAGTCTAGTCTATAGTCTAGTCTATAGTCTAGTCTATAGTCTAGTCTATAGTCTAGTCTATAGTCTAGTCTATAGTCTAGTCTATAGTCTAGTCTATAGTCTAGTCTATAGTCTAGTCTATGGTCTAGTCTATAGTCTAGTCTATAGTCTAGTCTTTAGTCTAGTCTATAGTCAAGTCTATAGTCTAGTCTATAGTCTAGTCTTTAGTCTAGTCTATAGTCTAGTCTATAGTCTAGTCTATAGTCTAGTCTATAGTCTAGTCTATAGTCTAGTATATAGTCTAGTCTATAGTCTAGTCTATAGTCTAGTCTATAGTCTAGTCTATAGTCTAGTCTATAGTCTAGTCTATAGTCTAGTCTATAGTCTAGTCTAGTCTATAGTCTAGTCTATAGTCTAGTCTATAGTCTAGTCTATAGTCTAGTCTATAGTCTAGTCTATAGTCTAGTCTATAGTCTAGTCTATAGTCTAGTCTATAGTCTAGTCTAAAGTCTAGTCTATAGTCTAGGCTATAGTCTAGTCTATAGTCTAGTCTATAGTCTAGTCTATAGTCTAGTCTATAGTCTAGTCTATAGTCTAGTCTATAGTCTAGTCTATAGTCTAGTCTATAGTCTAGTCTATAGTCTAGTCTATAGTCTAGTCTATAGTCTAGTCTATAGTCTAGTCTATAGTCTAGTCTATAGTCTAGTCTATAGTCTAGTAGTCTATAGTCTAGTCTATAGTCTAGTCTATAGTCTAGTCTGTAGTCTAGTCTATAGTCTAGTCTATAGTCTAGTCTATAGTCTAGTCTATAGTCTAGTCTATAGTCTACTCTATAGTCTAGTCTATAGTCTACTCTATAGTCTAGTCTATTGTCTAGTCTATAGTGTAGTCTATAGTGTAGTCTATAGTGTAGTCTATAGTGTAGTCTATAGTGTAGTCTATAGTCTAGTCTATAGTCTAGTCTATAGTCTAGTCTATAGTCTAGTCCATAGTCTAGTCTATAGACTAGACTATAGACTAGACTATAGTCCAGTCTATAGTCTAGTCTATAGTCTAGTCTATAGTATAGTCTATAGTCTAGTCTATAGTCTAGTCTATAGTCTAGTCTATAGTCTAATCTATAGTCTAGTCTATAGTCTAGTCTATAGTCTAATCTATAGTCTAGTCTATAGTCTAGTCTATAGTCTAGTCTATAGCCATGTCTATAGTCTAGTCTATAGTCTTGTCTATAATATATTCTACAGTCTATATTCGAGCTCGAAATTTGGTCCATAGTTTGTCCTATAAAATTAACTTTTTTCTTGCCTTTAGTTCTGTCTATGGTGTTTATCACACCATTATTATACACATAAATATTACTTTACTAATTAACCTTTATAAAATACAATTTATAACCTGAAACTGTATAAATATTAATAAAACTTTTTGTAATTTTCCCCTTTTCAAGTGTGCTAGTTTGTTGATATAATTTTTTTCACATTCTTATTATTCTAGGGCTTCCTGGAAGATCATCCTTGCACCAATACACCACCCGATACAATGTATGCACTGTTATGGTCAATGTGTGCGGTATTTGGTATTGTTTTTGTGCTTCTGGGTAAGTAAAATAATACTTGAAATGAAATAATGAAAAAAAGAAAAATGGAACCCATATAAGCCAACAAAAGGTGTTTTGGGTAGCAGTTTCATATAATCTGTTAAGCAAACTATAAAGTTAAATGATTAAACGTAGGATTAAGTAAAAATTTAGGCAGATAATTTGAAGGTAAATAAATATATAGTTGATCTAGTTCAAATAATGATTACATACTGTTTTATCATAACTGCTAATATTTACTGTTTTTGTAAATGTAATTTAAGTTAAACCGCGATTAAATTTTTAAGTTGAACTATATCAGAAAAACTACTCCTAATTCAACCTATTTACAGACGTATCTAAACAAATATTTGTACATATGAATGTATGCATGCTGTCACCTATATAGTACTCACCTATGCACACTCACTGTTACGTAATTTAGCACATATATGCATAGTTCAACTATTATATAATAAATATATAAAAATTGCCTGAAGGCCGTTTCATGACACGTTTACACACCCCCCACAGCACACCACACGACAACACCACAGCAAACAACATTATTACACTTAAAGAAATTAAACAATTTAAAGTGCCTCGTCTAGTCTATAGTGTAGTCTATAGTGTAGTCTATAGTGTAGTCTATAGTGTAGTCTATAGTCTAGTCTATAGTCTAGTCTATAGTCTAGTCTATAGTCTACTCTATAGTCTAGTCTATAGTCTAGTCTATTGCCTAGTCTGTAGTCTAGTCTATAGTCTAGTCTATTGTCTAGTCTATAGTCTAGCCTATAGTCTAGTCTATTGTGTAGTCTATTGTCTAGTCTATAGTCTAGTCTATAGTCTATAGTCCAGTAAATAGTCTAGTCTATAGCCTAGTCTATAGTCTAGCCTATAGTCTAGTCTATAGTCTAGTCTATAGTCTAGTCTATAGTCTAGTCTATAGTCTAGTCTATAGTCTAGTCTATAGTCTAGTCTATAGTCTAGTCTATAGTCTAGTCTATAGTCTAGTCTATAGTCTGGTCTATAGTCTAGTCTACAGTCCCGTCAATAGTCTAGTCTATAGTCTAGTCTATAGTCTGGTCTATAGTCTAGTCTATAGTCTAGTCTATAGTAGAGTCTATAGTCTAGTCTATAGTAGAGTCTATAGTCTAGTCTATAGTCTAGTCTATAGTGTAGTCTATAGTCTAGTCTATAGTCTAGTCTATAGTCTAGTCTATAATCTAGTCTATAGTCTACACTACAGTTTAGTGTATTGTTTATTCTATAATCTATCCAGAGTATTTTCTACGATTTAAAAACCCACCTGTGATATTATATCTCCCCTGGCGGTTCGTACTTGATAAAGGTAACGAAATTTACGTTGTCTAGCTTCCTCGCGTGTTTCACGTGGTCTCGACTGCATACGCTGCAACTGTTGGTGACGTTTCTGAAACACCCTCTTACGATGATCGATACCCCAGGCAGTGATGAAACTTTGGATCATTAAACCGATTAAAATACTAACCGGCCAGGCAAATATTAGTATACCACCATAGCAGGCCGGAGGATTGGGATGAGGTTTCATATTGAAAATCTAAACAAAAAGTTTGGTTTAAAAATTGTGGGCAATTTTAGGAAGATTTCAAACTCACCCATTTGGTCAGCATTAGTCCATGTAAGAAGAAATCAATTGAACAGATAATCATGGCAGAACCCACAACACTGGTGGTTAATATGGTTATATATTTAGCGCTACACAAGGTGAGCACGGAGCATATAATGGCGCCGCCAATTAAGGCCACAGTGATTTCAGCTTGCTAAGAGAAAAAAGTGGAAAATCAAAAAGTACTTCCATATACAATGTTTAATAGACAACTTACACCAAATTCATTATCCGGCATAGTGGCAACACAAACTGCCATAGCTGCCCCGGCTATTATGACTCCGGCAAAAGCACTTATAAAAAATGTTGCCACCGGATATGTGGAACCCAAAACAGCACCTATTAAACCACCCACCAAAGAAGAGCAGGCATCGGCTGGTTCACCCAAATAGCCGGTAACATAAATGCGTAACATAGACACGGCTTTAATGCCAATAAAGGCTCCAGTTAAAAACCCCACAGCCCTTAGACAGCGATAACCTAAAAGAGAAACGAAAACATAAAATAATGTTGGTGGATTAATAAATCTCTTAATTATACAATTAATTTAAACACGTTTTCATAGATATTTTTATTTATTTTATTTTCACCGAAACCGTTATAAACACATATAAGTATGTAAATAAATACACTGAAAAAAAATCAGGAAAACTAGAGATTTTGTATCCTGTAATATTTTATAGAGATGCAAGCCTATACTGAAGTCTGAACTATACATATACTCGATTATAAACTAGACTATCGACTAGAACATAGAAAAGACTATAAACTACACCATAGACTAGACTATAAACTAGAATATTGACTAGACTATTTACTATAATAGACTATGGACTATACTGTAAAATAAACTATAAACTATACTGTAGACTAGATTGTAGACTAGACTATAGACTAGACTATAGATTATAGACTATAGGCTAGACTATAGACTAGACTATAGACTAGATAATACACTAGACTATAGACTAGTCTATAGACTAGACTATAGACTAGACTATAGACTAGATAATACACTAGACTATAGACTAGACTATAGACTAGATTATAGACTAGACTATAGACCAGACTATAGACTAGAGTGTATTATCTAGTCTATAGTCTAGTCTATAGTCTAGCCTATAGTCTATAATCTATAGTCTAGTCTATAGTCTAGTCTACAATCTAGTCTACAGTATAGTTTATAGTTTATTTTACAGTATAGTCCATAGTCTATTATAGTAAATAGTCTAGTCAATATTCTAGTTTATAGTCTAGTCTATGGTGTAGTTTATAGTCTTTTCTATGTTCTAGTCGATAGTCTAGTTTATAATCGAGTATATGTATAGTTCAGACTTCAGTATAGGCTTGCATCTCTATAAAATATTACAGGATACAAAATCTCTAGTTTTCCTGATTTTTTTTCAGTGTATTTATTTACATACTTATATGTGTTTATAACGGTTTCGGTGAAAATAAAATAAATAAAAATATCTATGAAAACGTGTTTAAATTAATTGTATAATTAAGAGATTTATTAATCCACCAACATTATTTTATGTTTTCGTTTCTCTTTTAGGTTATCGCTGTCTAAGGGCTGTGGGGTTTTTAACTGGAGCCTTTATTGGCATTAAAGCCGTGTCTATGTTACGCATTTATGTTACCGGCTATTTGGGTGAACCAGCCGATGCCTGCTCTTCTTTGGTGGGTGGTTTAATAGGTGCTGTTTTGGGTTCCACATATCCGGTGGCAACATTTTTTTATAAGTGCTTTTGCCGGAGTCATAATAGCCGGGGCAGCTATGGCAGTTTGTGTTGCCACTATGCCGGATAATGAATTTGGTGTAAGTTGTCTATTAAACATTGTATATGGAAGTACTTTTTGATTTTCCACTTTTTTCTCTTAGCAAGCTGAAATCACTGTGGCCTTAATTGGCGGCGCCATTATATGCTCCGTGCTCACCTTGTGTAGCGCTAAATATATAACCATATTAACCACCAGTGTTGTGGGTTCTGCCATGATTATCTGTTCAATTGATTTCTTCTTACATGGACTAATGCTGACCAAATGGGTGAGTTTGAAATCTTCCTAAAATTGCCCACAATTTTTAAACCAAACTTTTTGTTTAGATTTTCAATATGAAACCTCATCCCAATCCTCCGGCCTGCTATGGTGGTATACTAATATTTGCCTGGCCGGTTAGTATTTTAATCGGTTTAATGATCCAAAGTTTCATCACTGCCTGGGGTATCGATCATCGTAAGAGGGTGTTTCAGAAACGTCACCAACAGTTGCAGCGTATGCAGTCGAGACCACGTGAAACACGCGAGGAAGCTAGACAACGTAAATTTCGTTACCTTTATCAAGTACGAACCGCCAGGGGAGATATAATTATCACAGGTGGGTTTTTAAATCGTAGAAAATACTCTGGATAGATTATAGAATAAACAATACACTAAACTGTAGTGTAGACTATAGACTAGATTATAGACTAGACTATAGACTAGACTATAGACTAGACTATAGACTACACTATAGACTAGACTATAGACTAGACTATAGACTCTACTATAGACTAGACTATAGACTCTACTATAGACTAGACTATAGACTAGACTATAGACCAGACTATAGACTAGACTATAGACTAGACTATTGACGGGACTGTAGACTAGACTATAGACCAGACTATAGACTAGACTATAGACTAGACTATAGACTAGACTATAGACTAGACTATAGACTAGACTATAGACTAGACTATAGACTAGACTATAGACTAGACTATAGACTAGACTATAGACTAGACTATAGACTAGACTATAGACTAGACTATAGACTAGACTAGACTATAGACTAGACTATAGACTAGACTATAGACTAGACTATAGACTAGACTATAGACTAGACTATAGACTAGACTAGACTATAGACTAGACTATAGACTAGACTATAGACTAGACTATAGACTAGACTATAGACTAGACTATAGACTAGACTATAGACTAGACTATAGACTAGACTATAGACTAGACTATAGACTAGACTATAGACTAGACTATAGACTAGACTATAGACTAGCCTATAGACTAGAATATAGAGTTGACTAGACTATAGACTAGACTATAGACTAGATTATAGACTAGACTATAGACTAGACTAGACTATAGACTAGACTATAGACTAGACTATAGACTAGACTAGACTATAGACTAGACTAGACTAGACTAGACTAGACTAGACTATAGACTAGACTATAGACTAGACTATAGACTATACTATAGACTAGACTATAGACTAGACTATAGACTAGACTATAGACTAGACTATAGACTAGACTGTAGACTAGACTATAGACTATACTATAGACTAGACTATAGACTAGACTATAGACTAGACTATAGACTAGACTATAGACTAGACTATAGACTAGACTATAGACTAGACTATAGACTAGACTATAGACTAGACTATAGACTAGACTATAGACTAGACTATAGACTAGACTATAGACTAGACTATAGACTAGACTATAGACTAGACTATAGACTAGACTATAGACTAGACTATAGACTAGACTATAGACTAGACTATAGACTAGACTATAGACTAGACTATAGACTAGACTATAGACTAGACTATAGACTAGACTATAGACTAGACTATAGACTAGACTATAGACTAGACTATAGACTAGACTATAGACTAGACTATAGACTAGACTATAGACTAGACTATAGACTAGACTATAGACTAGACTATAGACTAGACTATAGACTAGACTATAGACTAGACTATAGACTAGACTATAGACTAGACTAGACTATAGACTAGACTATAGACTAGACTATAGACTAGACTATAGACTAGACTATAGACTAGACTATAGACTAGACTATAGACTAGACTATAGACTAGACTATAGACTAGACTATAGACTAGACTATAGACTAGACAATAGACTAGACTATAGACTAGACTATAGACTAGACTATAGACTAGACTATAGACTAGACTATAGACTAGACTATAGACTAGACTATAGACTAGACTATAGACTAGACTATAGATCAGACTATAGACTGGACTATAGACTAGACTACAGACAAGACTATAGAGTAGGCTATAGACTACAATATAGACTACACATTAGACCAGAATAGAATATGGACTAGACTATAGATTAGACTATTTACTAAACTATAGACATGACTGTAGATTAGACTATAGACTAGACTATACTATGGACTACATAATAAACTATAGGCTAGATTATAGACTGGACCATAGACTATAGGATAGACCATAGACTACACTATAGACTACACTATAGTCTACACTATAGACTACACTATATACTACTCTATAGACTACACTATGGACTACACGATAGACTAGACTATAGACTAGACTATAGACTAGACTATAGATTAGACTATAGACTGGACTATAGACTACAGACTAGACTATAGAGTAGACTAGAAAATAGACTAAAATATAGACTAGACTGGACTATAGACTAGACTATAGATTAGACTATAATCTAAAATATATACTTGACTGTAGACTAGACTATAGACTACACAATAGACTATACTATAGACTAGATTATAGATTAGACTATAGACTAAAATATAGACTAGACTATAGTCTACACTATAAACTAGACTATAGACTAAACTATAGATTAGACTATGAATTAGAACTTAGACTAGACTATATTTTATTAAATGCTATTGTGTTTGTTTCTTTGCAGAATTTTGTTTCAGCTTTACAAAAACGTATCCAATTAAGTGGCACCGAAACACCCTCAGAACGTTCCCTCAAAACTAGTTCCAACGAACGTAATACCTTTCGCAGTGATCGCACACATTTCACCACCATACCACCCGATTCGGATATGTTTGATAAAATTGAAATTGTACGTGATATAGCATAACACTCGGTGTATAATTATATGTAAAGAAACAAACAGAAACTTAAAAAAGTAAATACGAAATAATTGATGAAATTTCATGTGTAAGTAAGTACTAAAACTGTATTTAAAAATAAACTTTGCATATAACTTATTTATACAAAAATAAAATGGAAAAAAAAACTTAAAAATAATTTATGCAAGCTTAAGCTTGTCTGTTAAAAACACACTTGAAATAAAATAAATTTGAAATTGAACAAGAAATTACAACAGCTTTATATTGGTTTCCTGTAGAGAAACTTAAAAATATAATAAGATGAAAACAAAAACAAAAAACAACAACAAAATGCTAAAAGTTTAATTTTTCTAAAATAAAAACTAAAATTTTCAATAATTTCTACTACAAGTGATTACGCTACTAAGCGATTTTTGTTAAGTTTTCTTTTCTTAAGTTTTAATTTTAGTTATTACTTTATAATTTTTATAAAAACAAAAAACAATTTTTACTAAACAAAAATAAAATTAAACATATTCCTAATTTATAAACAGGGATTAAATTTAATTTTTTTTAATTAAGTCCTTAGAAAAACCAAAGAATTTAAACTTAAAAAAAACTTGCGAAAAAAACAACTCTGTCTTTCTTATAACTATAAGTTGCTAATCTGGCAACATTATGCCAAAAAACACATTGTTTAAACCGTTTTGTTTAATAAAATCTGTGCGTTTTTTAATTAAATATAAAATTAATACTAACTACATTTATTACAATAATAAATATCATTATTTAATAATAAGTAAATACATTTTAAGAATAATTTTAGAATTATCTTTTTTATAAATATGTACTTAACTTCGGTGTAGACTATAGTCTGAATCATAGACTAGATTATAATGTAAAATTAACACTAGACTATAGACTAAACTATAAAATAGACTATAAACTAGACTATAGACTAGACTATAGACTAGCCTATAGACTAGACGATAGACTGGACTATAGACTAGACTAAAGACTAGACTAAAGACTAGACTAAAGACTAGACTATCGACTAGACTATAGAATAAACTATAGACTAGACTATAGACTAGACTATAGACTAGACTATAGACTAGACTATAGACTAGACTATAGACTAGACTATAGACTAGACTATAGACTAGACTATAGACTAGACTATAGACTAGACTATAGACTAGACTATAGACTAGACTATAGACTAGACTATAGACTAGACTATAGACTAGACTATAGACTAGACTATAGACTAGACTATAGACTAGACTATATATTAGACTATAATTTCTGCTATAGACTAGACTATTTGAAGACTACATTATAGTCTAGTTTTTAGCCTAGCTTATAAACTAGTCTATAGTCTGTACTTTTTCTCCCAAGAGCTTACATAGCGTAGGTTATGTATAGCCATGGCAAAACCATACGTTGTAAGCTTCAACGTGTTGTGGACAACTTTTATAAAAAACATGAAATAACGCGTGGAACGCGTTGACGTATCAACGTATGTTGTGTACTTCCACTTTCAATACTACATTTCATTGTTGTATTTAATATTAAAGACTCTCTTTTAAATACATTTTCCTGAAACATTATTGTCCAATCCTCCCACTTTCAATATTCCTATTAAAACATTTATTATAGTAAGTCGCGCATTTACATTAATTGACTCTCCCCTCTCTATTATAAGTTTTTGACATTTCTCTTTCTTAATGGTATACATACTAATCTAAGCACATTTAGTTCTCGCGAAATTTTCACACGGTTCGGTTGGTTAGAAGAAGTGTCGTGGTGTTTTTTTCTTAAATTGTAAAGGAAATAATAACAAATATTTAAATATTTTTGCATAAAAATGTAATAAAAGTATAGTTTAATAGTTGTGCAAAAAAATTTCAATGAAAATCTAAAAGAAAATATAAGAAAATCTGTTGGAAAATTTGCAAGGAAAATCTGCGCCGGTCGTTGTTTCCTTTTCACCGGGCCGTTCGTAGCGTTAATACAAAGAGTGTTAAAGTGTTAGTGAGAAATGATGAGATAAGAGAAAGCTTTAAAGAGCAGAGAAAAGAAAGAGAGAAATTAAAGCTTAGAGAAAAATATAAGAAGAATAAATATAAGAAAAAAGAATAAACGTGTTATTGAAGAAGTTTCCGTAATTTTTGCTGTTTCCTTTTGTTGTTATTGTTTGCTTAATAAGAAAAGTGTTAATGCAGTGCTTAGTTAAAATGTTAAAGTAAATGTAAAAAAGTTATGTTAATGAAGCCATATGTTAAAAATGTAAATAAAAAGGAATTAGTAGTAGATATGAAAGTGTTTTTAAGAAAACGTATGTTTATTAAAAGAAAATAGAAAGAAGATCAGAAATTAAGAAATTAAGCAAAGAATTCACATAATCTGCTGCAACAGAAATGAGAGTTTTTAACTAAAGTAAGTAAAATTATTTTAATAAAAATTATTTAAGATAAAAATAGACTAGACTATATACTAGACTATAGACTAGACTATAGACTAGACTATAGACTAGACTATAGACTAGACTAGACTAGACTAGACTATAGACTAGACTATAGACAAGACTATAGACTAAACTATAGACTAGACTATAGACTAGACTATAGACTAGACTATAGACTAGACTATAGACTAGACTATAGACTAGACCATAGACTAGACAATAGACTAGACTATAGACTAGACTATAGACTAGACTATAGACTAGAATATAGACTAGACTATAGACTATACTATTAGCTATACTATAGACAATATAGACTAGACTATAATTTCTGCTATAGACTAGACTATAATATCTGCTATAGACTAGACTATAGACTTGACTATAGACTTGACTATAGACTTGACTATAGACTAGACTATAAACTAGACTATAGACTAGACTATAGACTTGACTATAGACTTGACTATAGACTAGACTATAAACTAGACTATAGACTAGACTATAGGTTATACTATAATCTCTGCTATAGACTATTCTATAGACTTTACTATAGACTAGACTATAATTTCTGCTATAGACTAGTCTATAGTCTAGTCTATAGTCTAGTCTATAGTCTAGTCTATAGTCTAGTCTATAGTCTAGTCTATAGTCTAGTCTATAGTCTTGTCTATAGTCAAATCTATAATCTAGTCTATAGTCTAGTCTATAGTCTAGTCTATAGTCTAATCTTTGGTCTAGTCTATAGTATAGTTTATAGTCTATTCTATTGTGTAGTTTATAGTCTAGCCTATTGTCTATTCATAGCATAGTCAAGTCTATAGTCTAGTCTATGGTCTAGTCTTTATTCAAGCCTTAGGACGCGTTGTAGACTACTGTCACAAAACAGATGAAATGACGCGTGACAGGCGTGAAATGCGTTAAAGCCTTAACTTGTGCTGTGTGCTTCCACCTTTAATACGACACACATTGTTGCAGCAAATATTAAACACTATCTTTTTAGTACATTCTCCTTAGGCCTTGCTCTATTATGCTGGAATAACTAAATTGCCGTAATCCTCCCACTTGCAATTTTGCCCATTAAAACATTTTCGTTATTAAGTCGCGCATTCACATTAATTGACTCTCCCCTTTCTATTATAAGTTTTTGACATTTCTCTTTTTTAATAGTATACATACTAATCTAAGCACATTTAGTTCTCGCGAAATTTTCACACGGTTCGGTTGGTTAGAAGAAGTGTCGTGGTGTTTTTTGTTAAATTTTAAAAGAAAAAATAAGAAATATTTAAATATTTTTGCATAAAAATATAATAAAACTATAGTTTAATAGGTGTACAAAAAAATTTCCTTGAAAATCTAAAAGAAAATATAAGAAAATCTGTTGAAAAATTTGCAAGAAAATCTGCGCCGGTCGTTGTTTCCTTTTCACCGGGCCGTTCGTAGCGTTAATACAAAGAGTGTTAAAGTGTTAGTGAGAAATGATGAGATAAGAGAAAGCTTTAAAGAGCAGAGCAAAGTAAGAGAGAAATTAAAGCTTAGAGAAAAATATAAGAAAAAGAAATATAAGAAAAAATAATGAATGTGTTATTGATGAAGTTTCCGTAATTTTTGCTGTTTCCTTTTGTTGTTATTGTTTGCTTAATAAGAAAAGTGTTAATGCAGTGCTAAGTTGAAATGTTAAAGGAAATGTAAAAAAGTTATGTTAATGAAGCCATATGTTAAAAATGTAAATAAAAAAGAATAAGTAGTAGATATGAAAGTGTTTTTAAGAAAATGTATGTTTATTAAAAGAAAATAGAAAAAAGGTCAGAAATTAAGCAAAAAAACAGAGAACAAATTAAAAAAAATCAGCTGCAACGGATATGGAAATAATTAAACAATGTAAGTAAAGATTTTTTAACAGAATTTATTATTTTATTAAACGAATGAAAGGTTGTTGACTTTGCTTAATATATTAACATTTTATTTACTGTTGTGGTAATTTTATATAAACTTTATATTAAAAAAGACTAAAAACTAAAGTCTATACAATAGACTAGAATATACACTAAAGTTTCGTGTATACATTAGACTATACTATACACTAGCACCTTCTATACTTCCCTGCACACTAAACAAAGCCATACTTTAAGGAACTTTAAGTATAATATTTTATAAATGAAACAATACAGAAAACTAAATTTTTATTAAAATGACAAAAACTAATAAATTTTCTATTTTTGCTTCTCTAGTCATGTAAATAACTTGTTAAATGCATTATTTTATAAAAATTTTCACTTTTTAAAAAAAGTAGTAGAAAAGTACTTTTTTCATTATTGATGCAAAAAATCCAAAATTTTGTATTTTACGTCTAGTTTCAGTTATATATAAAGAAGAAATAAAAAAATGCTGAAAATTATAAAAAAGTAGTAAAAAAGTACTTTTTTTTAAATTAAACTAAATTTTTATTAAAAAATTGTTACAATGACTTAGAAGAATAAACTTTTATAGTTAAACTTTACTATAGAGAGCAAATTAAAAACAAAACATTGTTTATGTATTCAAAGACTAGATGATGATCCTCCTTTAAGCAGGCAAATAGAGTTCTTTGCGCAATGTTGTATAGGTTTCGGGCAGCATAAAATCATTTTCGGATGCACGTTTATTCGATATCTCTCTAGTAACAGCCGTTAAAATGTCAACCATATGTTTGCTAAAATAGTTTTTGAGAAAAGAAAAAGAAAATGAACAGAAAATTGTGAAAAAAAACTTTTACAACTTACCGATTACCATAGTTCTGTACAAATTTACATAACGATTCAATATACCAGGAACCTTTTTCAGGATCTCTTAAAGATTCGGTACCCTTTATGGCAGAAATACCCAACAGTATGTCGGCATAGGCATCAGGTGAAAAGTTTTGAATGGATTTTGTACTTGTCTAAAATAAGAATAGTATCAAGATGTAAAAGCTTTAGTCTTTTAAATGTTCGAAAATACCGTATCGACTTTTGGATCATGCTTTTGGCAGGCTTGAAATAAAAGCATCTTTGGTTTTCCCCTCAAGGTGTCAGCAGTTAGTATCTCTTTTATTTCGGCTATGGCTACCGGTATCGAATTACAGCCATATACAGCACCTGTCATAAAACGTAACATAGATTTGAAGGAAACAACATAAAAATTAATTAAATTTTTTCTAATTTAAAGCAAAAAAAAAGTAGTAGAAAAATACTTTTTACAATTAAGACTAAAACTAATAAATTTCATCATTTTGCTTCTTTAGTCATGCAAATAACTTGTTTGATGCATTTTTTTATAAAAATTTTCACTTTTTAAAAAAGTAGTAGAAAAGTACTTTTTTCATTATTGATGTAAAAAAGCCAAAATTTTGTATTTTACTTCTAATTTTAGTTGAATATAAAAAAGAAATAAAAAAAAACTGAAAATTAGAAATTTTTTAAAAAGTAGTAGAAAAGTACTTTTTTAATTAAAGAAAAATCTTATAAATTTTCTATTTTTGCTTCCCTAGTCATGTAAATAACTTGTTAAATGCATTATTTTATAAAATTTTTCACTTTTTAAAAAAGTAGTAGAAAAGTACTTTTTTCATTATTGATGCAAAAAAGCCAAAATTTTGTATTTTACTTTTAATTTTAGTTAAATATAAAGAAGAAATAAAAAAATACGCAAAATTTAAAAATTTTAAAAAAGTAGTAGAAAAGTACTTTTTTAAATTAAAGCAAAATCTTTTAAATTTTCTATTTTTGCTTCCCTGTTTGTGTATACGACCTGTTTGATGCATAATTTTATACAAATTTTCACTTTTTAAAAAAGTAGTAGAAAAGTACTTTTTTCATTTAGATCAAAATTTAACGAAATTTTCTATTTTTTCTAGTTTTAGTTGAACATAAAGGAAAAATGGAAAATAGAAGCAAATTTTTACATTTTTAAAAAAGTAGTAGAAAAGTACTTTTTTAAAATAAAGCAAAATCTTATAATTTTTTTATTTTTGCCTCCTTAGTCATGTAAAAATCTTGTTAAATGCATTATTTTATACAAATTTCCACTTTTTAAAAAAGTAGTAGAAAAGTACTTTTTTTCATTTTGATGCAAAAAAGTCAAAATTTTGTATTTTACTTCTAATTTTAGTTAAATATAAAGAAGAAATAAAAAAATACGCAAAATTTAAAAATTTTAAAAAAGTAGTAGAAAAGTACTTTTTTAAATTAAAGCAAAATCTTTTAAATTTTCTATTTTTGCTTCCCTGTTTGTGTATACGACCTGTTTGATGCATAATTTTATACAAATTTTCACTTTTTAAAAAAGTAGTAGAAAAGTACTTTTTCATTTAGATTAAAATTAAACAAAATTTTCTATTTTTTCTAGTTCGTAAGTTTTACTTTTAATTGCAGGAAAATGTTAATGAACTTATTTTTTTAAATTTTTATAATTGAAAAAAGTACTTTTCTACTACTTTTTTAAATTATTAAAATTGAAAAAAATAATAATTTTCTAAAGCTGATTTGCATTAAAATGTAAGAAAAATGTGAAATTTTGTGCAATTTTTCTATTTAAAAAATAGTATTTTTTACTAACTTATGTTTAGATTTTTGCTCTTACCTTCCATGCCATGTGATAGTATGCAAATAATAATGGAGTCTTTAAGCAAACTTTTCTTGGTAGTTTCACGTATGTAATGTAAAATTTCCAAATGTGTAAGATTATTAAATAACAAAGGTATATAACCGTAGGAGGAAAATACTGTTTTAAGTTTATCACGATCGAAGTCGGTACCTCTACGGTGAGGATCAAATTTATTTTCTGGTAATAGATGCTAAAGGGAAAATTTGTTAACAGAAATATAAGAATGAATTTTAAAGTTAAAATTACCTGTAAACTAGGATCAGTTTCTTCATAGAATGTATTTTGATTTATTATCAAAATATAACCAGCATTCTTTTTAGTTATTTTATAACGTTCGGCAGCATCAAAATCTCCAGATAATTCAGCTTTAACTTCACTAAGCTGGGTAGTCGTACAGGAATCGTGCGATACAGAAATGCCAGAATCTTTATCCACGTCCGGCTGTTCCTCCAGTCTATCATTGTTGATCGCTTGTTGTTCTTGATTAATAGTTACGTTATCTAACTGTTGATTTATGGTTGCAAGTAGTAAATTCTTAAATGAATCCATATCATTAAATTTAAAAAATTCAATAAGTATTTGCATATTAGAGTTTTCCAAATTTCTATTGCCCACAGCAATCACCCGTTTCAGCAACCAATTTAAGAAAAATACCTCCAAATAGGAATAATCATAGAAACGTAAATGTTGACACTCTTCATATTTTGTATGGATATATTGAATCAGCCGGCCGGTCTGTTCTAGTGTTAAACGTTCGGCAATTTTATATAAAACCTTTAGTAAAGGATGTATATAAACACTTATTTCGGCTACATGTGGCAAATAATGATGATAGATTTCCTGCCAGGGCAAACCCAATTTGCGTAAGACTTTTTTGGCCCGGATTATAGCTAAGGCTTCCACTAAATGTAAACGCCAATTTTCAGGATTTATATTTGTATAATTTATCAATATATCACTGGTAATTAATTGACCTGTTGCTTGTAAACCTTTACCCTGAGGTGGTTGTTGTGCTAATATTATTAATTTTTGTAATATATAACCATAGGCGTTACTATCGGCTCCAAACAATAGGAAACTCAAAGAAACCTGCCAAGTTATTAGTCATTATTAGTTGTTTGTTTTGAAACTTCTTTCGAAATGTTTATACTTACCAATTGATAATAACATAAATCAGTTTCAATATATTGTAAATCCTCCACAGCTATGTCCTCTATACGTTTCATAATGTTTTTGGGTCGGAAGCTCATTTTTCCTAGAATTTATAACAAAAAAATTTCTTCTTTCGTTTTTAGTTTTATGCTGCTTCTTCTTTGTTTTGTTTTTTTATTTTTTTATTGTAAAAGTTTAACAGTGCTGTTAAATTGACGTTATTTTTTTCCAATGCTTTTCAAGACGTTTTAGCTGTTTTTTGTAAGAAAAAATTTGCATGGCAACACTAATAATAGCAAAAGAAAAACAAAAGCTAGCAAAGTTGCCACTCAAAAATAATTTTTGTTGACAAATTTTTGCTAAGAATACAACAACAAAGTAAAAGTTAAGAAAAACCTAATGCTAATACTTATAAGTATAGTTACACTAGCGAAAAGGGCAAGGGAACATTTAAAATATTATAAATTAACTAAAAGTAATGTTATTAAACACGTGGCTGCCTTATTTAGTATTAACTGTTTACAATTTTTAAAACACTCTTGTTTTGAAAGATATATAGATAGATAGATAGACAGATAGATAGATAGATAGATAGATAGATAGATAGATAGATAGATAGATAGATAGATAGATAGATAGATAGATAGATAGATAGATAGATAGATAGATAGATAGATAAATAGATAGATAGATAGATAGATAGATAGATAGATAGATAGATAGATAGATAGATAGGTATATAGATAGATAGATAAATAGATAGATAGACAGATAGATAGATAGATAGATAGATAGATAGATAGATAGATAGTTAATCCAACGATTTATAATAATTTAAAATTTTTTTTTATAAAATCTTTTAACATTTCTCTTTATTATTTTATATATAAAAATAGTTTTTTTATATCCTTATCTACATATATTACTTCCTACTTGGCAAATAAAGATCTTTACGTAATGTACTTATAGTTGAAGGCAGCATAACTTGATTTGCATCACCTTTACGCTTGGAAATGTCACGTATAACAGTAGTTAAAATATCCATCATATGTTTGCTATATTTAAAAAGAAAAAAGAAAAACAAAGTTAAAAAAAATCAGGGAAAAGTTTAAAAAGTACTTACCCATCACCATATTTTTGTATAAATTTACACAAAGCATCCACAAACCAACTGCCATGTTCAGTATGACGCATAGCATCGGTACCCGGCATGGAAGACATGGCCAGTAATATATCAGCATAGGCATCGGGAGAAAAATTTCTTATAGATGAAGAACTTTTCTAAAAAAAAAAATAAACAAAAGAAAGTTTAATTTTTGCATTTTTCCTCAAAAAAAAACCGCATCCTAAATACCGTATCCACCGTAGCTATGTTCCTTTGACAAGCTTGTATTATTAAGATTTTAGGTTTTCCTTTTAATGTGTCATTCGTTAAGATTTCCTTAATTTCTGTTATAGCTACGGGTACACTGTTTGAACCGAAAACAACCCCTTGAAATATATAAAAAAAGTTGTTAATAAAAGTTTTCCTTAACAAAATGTTCTATTCTATTCTCTTACCTTCCATGCCGTGTGATAATATGCAAATAATTATAGAATCTTTTAGTAGACTTCTCTTAACAGTTTCACGTATTTGATGTAATATTTCTAAATGTGTAAGATTTTCATATAATAACGGTATATAACCGAATGAGGAAAAAACTTCCTTTAGTTTATCACGATCCACATTAGTGCCATTACGTTTAGATATGGCATCATGCATAAATGGTACGAGATGCTTTTTAAAATAGAAAAAAATTAGATAAAAGAATAGACAATATACTATAGAATAGTCTATAGTCTGGACTATAGAGTAGACTGTAGAATATACTATAGTCTGGACTAAAGATTAGATCATAGTCTGGGCAATAATATAGACTATATACCGGACTGTAGATTAGTATATAGACTAGACTATAGATTAGATTATAGTCTGTACCAGAGACTAGACTATTGACTAGACTATAGACTGGACTATAGATTAGACTATAGTCTGGACTGTAGATTAGACCATAGACTATACTATACAATAGACTATAGACTAGACTATAGACTAGACTATAAACTAGACTATAGACTGGACTATAGACTAGACTATAGACTAGACTATAGACTATACTATAGACTATACTATAGACTAGACTATACACTAGACTATACTATAGACTAGACTATACACTAGACTATAGACTAGACTAGAGACTATACTATAGACTAGACTATACACTAGACTATAGACTAGACTATAGACTAGACTAGATTATAGACTAGACTATAGACTAGAAAAATTAGATAAAAGAATAGACAATATACTATAGAATAGTCTATAGTCTGGACTATAGAGTAGACTGTAGAATATACTATAGTCTGGACTAAAGATTAGATCATAGTCTGGGCAATAATATAGACTATATACCGGACTGTAGATTAGTATATAGACTAGACTATAGATTAGATTATAGTCTGTACCAGAGACTAGACTATTGACTAGACTATAGACTGGACTATAGATTAGACTATAGTCTGGACTGTAGATTAGACCATAGACTATACTATACAATAGACTATAGACTAGACTATAGACTAGACTATAAACTAGACTATAGACTGGACTATAGACTAGACTATAGACTAGACTATAGACTATACTATAGACTATACTATAGACTAGACTATACACTAGACTATACTATAGACTAGACTATACACTAGACTATAGACTAGACTAGAGACTATCTATAGACTAGACATATACACTAGACTATAGACTAGACTATAGACTAGACTAGATTATAGACTAGACTATAGACTAGACTATAGACTAGACTATAGACTAGACTATAGACTAGACTATAGACTAGACTATAGACTAGACTATAGACTAGACTATAGACTAGACTATAGACTAGACTATAGACTAGACTATAGACTAGACTATAGACTAGACTATAGACTAGACTATAGACTAGACTATAGACTAGACTATAGACTAGACTATAGACTAGACTATAGACTAGACTATAGACTAGACTATAGACTAGACTATAGACTAGACTATAGACTAGACTAGACTAGACTATAGACTAGACTATAGACTAGACTATAGACTAGACTATAGACTAGACTATAGACTAGACTATAGACTAGACTATAGACTAGACTATAGACTAGACTATAGACTAGACTATAGACTAGACTATAGACTAGACTATAGACTAGACTATAGACTAGACTATAGACTAGACTATAGACTAGACTATAGACTAGACTAGAGACTAGACTATAGACTAGACTATAGACTAGACTATAGACTAGATTATAGACCAGACTATAGACCAGACTATAGACTAGACTATAGACTAGATTATAGACTAGACTATAGACTAGACTATAGACTAGACTATAGACTAGACTATAGACTAGACTATAGACTAGACTATAGACTAGACTATAGACTAGACTATAGACTAGACTATAGACTAGACTATAGACTAGACTATAGACTAGACTATAGACTAGAATATAGACTAGACTATAGACTAGACTATAGACTAGACTATAGACTAGACTATAGACTAGACTAGATAGGACTAACTAGAGATATATAGACCAGACTATAGACTAGACTATAGACTAGACTATAGACTAGACTATAGACTAGACTATAGACTAGACTAGACTATAGACTATACTATAGACTAAAC
This sequence comes from Lucilia cuprina, assembly GCF_022045245.1. NCBI lineage: Eukaryota > Metazoa > Arthropoda > Insecta > Diptera > Calliphoridae > Lucilia > Lucilia cuprina. The sequence goes on from NC_060951.1 coordinate 5,882,090, forward strand.
TATAGACTAGACTATAGACTAGACTATAGACCAGACTATAGACTAGACTATAGACTAGACTATAGACTAAACTATAGACTAGACTATAGACTAGACTAGACTATAGACTATACTATAGACTAAACTATAGACTAGACTATAGACTAGACTATAGACTAGACTATAGACTAGACTAGACTATAGACTATACTATAGACTAAACTATAGACTAGACTATAGACTAGACTATAGACCAGACTATAGACTAGACTATCGACATTACAAAAGACTAGACTATAGAATACACTATAATCTAGACTAAAGATTAGTCTTAATCCCCACTTTTGATTAAAACAAAAAACTTAATATTCACCCGATATTTTGGATCAGTTTCCTTATAAAAACTACTTTGATTTATAATCAAAATAAAACCAGCATTTTTTCTTGTTATTGAATAACGTTCCGTACTGTCAAAGTCTGACTGTTGTGCTAAGGGCTGCTGGACAACTGTTTCTTTATTGTCAACAGTAGGTAGTGTTCTACTACTATCAACCATTTGCTGTGACATATAAACACCAGAATCTTGACTATCGTTATTATTCACTAAAGCCACATTATCAGTTTCAGGATTTTTTAAATTTTGATTTATGGTCTCTATTAGCAAATCCTTAATGCCAGCCATATCATTAAATTTAAAATACTCTATCAGTAGTTGTATATTACAACCTTTAAGCTGACGATCGCCCAAAGCTATAAAACGTTTGTTTAGCCAGTTTAGCAGAAATACCTCCAAATAGGAACAGTCATAGAAACGTAAATGTTGGGTATCAGTTTGATATTTTGTATTAATATAATGAATAAGCTGATTGGCCTGATCCGGTGTTAAGCGTTCGGCTAGAACATATAACGCCTTAAGTAGGGGATGTATGTTTACACTGATTTCCGCCACATGAGGTAAAAATTTATGATATATTTCTAGCCAGGATAAACCCAATCTGCGCAATACTCTTTTAGCTTTAATAATGGCCAAAGCTTCAACAATATGTAATTTCCAATTCTGAGGATTTAATTTGGCATAATTTCTTAATACATCACTGGTGGCCAGTGAAGTTACTCCAGCCGTAAGGCCTTTGCCAGAGGGAGGATGTTGTGCTAAAATTATAAGTCTTTGTAAGATAAATTGACTACGTGTGCGGTCATCACCATATAAAAGGAATCCCAAAGATACCTAGAATAGGAAGTATTAGTCATTTTCGGTTTAAGATTAAATCCGTGTTTTTAAGGGAACAACACTTACCAGTTGATAAAAACATAAATCTGTTTCGACATATTGTAAATCCTCGATATCGATATTTTTTAAAGAATCCTGAAAAGATTTTGCTTTTGAACCCATTTATGTGTTTATCTTAAAAATTCCCCTGTTTATGTTTTTATTCAAGTAAAAAAATAAACAAAAAACAAAACAATAATGAATTAGTCAGATGCTGATAACAAGATTCAACGCCGTTAGTAAAAAAACGGCGTTAAAACATTTTATTTAATGCAAAGCTAATTCTTTTCTTTGGTAAAACATTGTAACGGCGTTCATTTTAGTTATTCATCGTCTTAGAAGTACAAAAATAGTGTTGTTGGTTATTTTCTTAAAAAAACGCTAGATTTTATTTTTTTTAATATTGTCATCACTTCTCTGTGATTGTCTGCGGTAAACAAATGCTTTTTCTGGGGAATTTCGTTAAAAATATATTAAATTTATTTAAAAATATTAGTAAAGATATATTAAATTATGTTAATAACAAATCCTGATTTAATAAACAGTTGCCGGGTGTGCCGTAGCCCTAATCAGGATGGTGATTATGAATGTTTATATGAAAATAGCGGAGAACACGAGGATGGTCTCCAGTTAAGTGAGGCTGGTTTGCTATATGAAAATCTATTGGATGTAAGTCTTTGTCAAGGGATACAAAAACATATAACAAATATTTTATGTTTTATTCAATTTTATTATGTTATTTAGATTTCACTCACTAAGGGCGATATTTATCCGCAATTTTTGTGCAATAGTTGTGATTTACAAATGAAACTTTTCAAAAAACTCAAAGACAAAGCCTACAAGACTTTGGAATACTTACAAAATCTATATGAAGAACAGTTAAACTCAAATAAAATTAAACCCGAACAGAAAGATGAAGAAACGGCTCAAGACAATGGCCAGGACCTGGTGGAATCTACAGAGGAATATGGTAGCTTAGGAAATGAATATGTTAAAATAACCTGTGAATATCAGGACAAAACTCCTCGGCAAGATTTTGCCTTAAATACTGTTAGTGAGTATGATAAAACTTCCATAGAAGAATTGCATGAAAATATAGAGAATGAGTATCCAGAAACCCAAACTAGTGAATACCAAGAAAGTATAAACTCTGAGTATCCAAACAATGAAAATGAGTTTCAATACCTGGAAGAGAACTATCAGCAGCAATCAGAAATCGAACAGGAAAGTGCTTTATATCAAACAGAAGATTTCTCTAAAACTCTAGACCAAAAAAATGCCGAACAGAAGGCAGCTCCCCTAAACTTACAAACACTGACCGAACAATTGAAATTAGACATCGAACCACCTACCATTACCGACATAAAATATCGTTTTTCTGCCGAAGAAGTAACCGAAAATCCAAACAACTCCCAAGAAACAATACCGCAAATTCGTTTAGATTTGGAGCCGATTATTGATAAATCAGATTATGTTACCGAAATCTATGAGCTGTTGGACGATGAAAGCAAACAAGAAACATTAAATGAAAGCAATTCAAATTCTGTGGAATATGATATATATACAGAGGAAAAACCAGAAGAGACTAGTTCAATATATAGTGATATAGACTATGTAATCGAAGAGGAAATGTGTGATGATGAGGGAGAGTCATTGGAAAATGTGATAGAATTAAAAAGTACAAATCGGGTGAAAAGAAGAAGACTGAATAATACTAACCGTAAGAAGAATGTCGATGGTGGGGGTAAGAAAAGGGAATATAAATGTGTTCCCTGTCAGTTGGAATTTAAAAATCTACAGGAGCATAAAAAACATAGGTAAGTTACAAAGGAAGTAAGTAGGTAAGTTAGTAAGTATGTAAGTAAGTGAGTAAGTAAGTAAGTAGGTATGTATGTATGTATGTATGTATGTATGTATGTATGTATGTATGTAAGTATGTAAGTAAGTAAATAAGTAAGTGAGTAAGTTAGTAAGTAAGTGAGTAAGTAAGTAAGTAAGTAAGCAAGTAATTAAGTAACAAAAAACACAATCTCTTTAATGAATTACAAAAATGCCGCTTGAAGACCCAACGATAACAGAACTAAATAAAAACTATGTTTTCCAATTTGCCGCCGTCATTTTCAGAATCGAAGTACATGACAATAAATATCCCTGCAGTATATGTACCCGTGAACTTAAATCCCTGCCCAGTTTACATCAACACATGAAAATACACAACGAACAGCCAGCCTATCAGTGTAACATTTGTCAGAAAACCTTTAATCAAAAAGCCCACTATCTCTATCACATGAATCGACACAATAATATACGAAATTTTAAATGTACGGAATGTGAGAAAACATTTATTGCTAAAACCGATTTAAAGGTACACATGCGCACTCACACCGGACATCGGCCATATGTTTGTAATATCTGTGGCAAAAGTTATTTAATGATGGAACACTTGAAAACACATCTTCTAACGCATACTGAACAAAATTTTCAATGTGATATTTGTAATCATAAGTTTGCCACGCATAAGACGTTGCGTATGCATGTACGAACGATACACGAAGATGAGCCAAGATTTAAGTGTAGTTTTTGTTCGAAACCTTTTCGTAGAAAACATCATTTGGAGGTATGTGTAGTCTACTGAGTAATGAGTTTGTTTTTATAATTTGCGGCGTTATTTTTCTTGTTTCAGTATCATTTGAAATTGCATCAAAAAAATGTGAAATTTTTAGATAGCCATTATGAAATGGTAGATGTTGATGATCCCGATGCTGTTATCAATACCGATACGGAGTATAATGCTGATGATCTTGTTGATCAAGAACTAGTAGATGATCCTGGTTTTATAGCTTTAAACGATGATATATAGTGTGTATATTAGATAATATATATTTTTTTAACTTGAAAAAATTGAACGCTTATGGTGTTTAAAAAAGCAACAGTGTGTGTGTATGTGCTCAAGTGGATCTTAAACAATGCAGGTAAGTACACTAAGCCCTATTCTAAATTAAAATTTAGAATACGGGGGCTTTCATCTATCCAGTAAAAAGCAATAAAAAGAAAAAAGGTCTTAACCATTAGTATGATCCTGATAATCTTGATTTATAAAATAATTTTATTAAAAACACTTTAATTTTAATTGATTTTGTTGGTTTTATTTGTTTTTTTATATATATAATAGGTTTTTTCCTTTTGTTTATTTGTATAATTTAATAATTATTAGAATCTAAATATATAATTAATTTTTTTCTTTCTTGTTTATTAATTTCTTTCTTACTTTGAAGCACTTGTTTAACAGAAAAGTTTTCTTTATTAGTTTTTAGTTAAAATAAAAAAAAGCACAATATTAAGCCTTGTTTTTTTATAGTTATTAAAAAAATTTTAATTTTTTTTTCAATTATACACCAAAATATTAGTTTTTTTTAATTTTTTTATAAAAAAATTTAACGGAATGAATTTTAAAATTTATAAAAAAAACATAATTTGTTTTAGTTTTCTAACAACTTAAAGTTTATTTTTTCTGCGGGTTTGTTAGGTTTAGCAGGCCGGTTATATAGAGAGGTAGGTTAATACTAAAATAGGTTTTTGTTGTTGTTTTTTTTTTTTTTAAGGGAAAAGGAAAGTGCAATAGCATAGTTTTTTTGTAAGGTTAAATTTGTTTTTTTATATATATATATATATGTATTATGCTTAAAGAAATTTCTAGGATTCTTTTGTTTAATATAAAATAGTTTTAAGGTTTTGTTTTTATTACAATTTAAATACAAAAACTGTTTTAGTTATTTTAAGAAAAAACAAAAATTATCTACTGAATTGAGCACAATGACAGTAATTTGTGTGTGTGTCTAGGGATTACTTGGAAAGTTATGTTTTGGGAGTTGGAAAACAAAGTTATAAATTAATAATGTAATAATTTGATTAATAAATTTTTAAGTTAGTCATAAGGCTATAGACTATAGGTCACACTATTAACTAGACTCTGGATTAGACTCTAACCCAGACCAACTGATTATAAACTAGACTTTAGACCAGACTCTAGACTATACCCTAAACAAGGTTTTAAACTAGGCTTCAAAACTATGCTATCACTCTAAAATAGACTTTAGACTAGGCTTTAAACAAGAATATACTTTAATCTATAGACTATACTTCAGTTTAGTTTCTAGACTGTAGTTTACACTAGTCTTTAGTCTCTTCTGTATACTGCGCTTTAGACTTGTCTAGTCTGTAGATTATTTTGTAGTTTTGTCAGTAGACTTAACTTTTCTGTAGTCTAACTTCTGTTCTACTCTGTAGTCTAGCCTCAATTTTACTCTTTAGGCGAATAATCTATTATATGTATTCTGTATTCTAGACCTCTATTCTCTATTATAATCTCTCTATTCTGTAGTCTACTCCCTAGTCTTGTATTTAGACTAATCTGTAGTCTAGTCTCTAAAGTAGTCTGTTGTCTAGTCTCTAAAGTAGTCTATAGCCTAGACTCTAAACTAGTCTGTATTCTAGTCTATAGACTAATTTATTGACTAGTCTGCAGTCTAGTCTCTAGACTAGTCTGTAGTCTAGTCTCTAGAGTAGTCTGTAGTCTAGTCTCTAGAGTAGTTTGTAGTGTAGCCTCTAGAAAAGTCCCTAGACTAGTCTGTAGTCTATTCTCTAGACTACTCTGTAGTCTATTCTTTAGACTACTCTGTAGTCTATTCTCTAGACTACTCTGTAGTCTATTCTCTAGACTAGTCTAGCCTCTAAACTAGTCTACAGACTAGTCTCTAGACTGAGTCTGCAGTCTAGTATGTAGTATGGTCTCTACACTAGTCTGTAGTCTGGTCTTAAGACTAGTCTGTAGTCTGGTCTTAAGACTAGTATGTAGTCTACTCTTTAAACTAGTCTGTAGTCTAATCTCTAGAATAGTCTGTAGTCTAGTCTCTAGAATAGTCTGTAGTCTAGTCTCTAGACTAGTATGTAGTCTAGTCTCTAGACTAGTAGATATTCTAGTCTCTACATTGTACTGTAGTCTATCCTAGTCTTTATAGTAGTCTCTTAAGTAGTCTGTAGTCTAGTCTCTAAACTAGCCTGTAGTCTGGTCTCTAGACTGTTTGTACTCTAGTCTGTAGTCTAGTCTCTACACTAGTCTGTATTCTAGTCTTAATACAAGTACGTAGTCTAGTCTCTACACTAGTCTGTAGTCTAGCCTATAACCTAGTCTGTCGATTAATCTGTATTCTAGTCTTTAGACTAGTCTGCAGTCTAGTCTCTACATTAGTCCCTAGTATAGTCTCTAGACTAGCTTCTTTCATAGTCTATCGTTTCTAGACGAATCTGTAGTCTATATTTATAACTAATCTGTAGTGTCAACTTTAAACTAGTCTAGAGTCTAGTTTATAGTGTAAACTCTAGACTAGTCTAAAGTCGATTTTAGTGTCTTTTTGTTTTTAGTCTAAAGTTTTAAGTATTTTTTTCCTACATAAACAGGTGTTTTTTTACACTGTAACTGTAATTGTAAACAAAAAAAATTTTGACATTTTTGCAAAGAAAACAAATTATGAAATTATAGGTTAGTGTTGTCAATTATACGCTTTTTTGTAAGGGGATTTTTTTAAGTTTAGCTTTTTAGACAAGTTTGTTTTTTTATTTTTTTGACATTTTTTTTTGTAACGAAAGCTTGTTGTTGTTGTTTGTTTTATTAAATCTTCATTTTGGTAATTATTTGATAATACTTGTGTTTAATTTTTCAAAATTTTAGCAAAAAGAAAGTTTTTTTTTATAAAAAAATTCTATATAAAAACATAAAATTATTAATATCATTTTAAAAATAAGTATTAAAAATACAAAGGGCTAAAGGGTTGTGAGAGGGCTAGTAGTAGTATAATATTAAAAAACATAAAAATCATTAAGAATTTTAAAGCACAATTAAAGAAAATAAAGTTTTAATAGAAAAAAAATATATATATTTGTTAAATAAATTTGTGTTATAATAAAATAACAAATTTATTTACATTTTTTTTAAACGGCAAATGTAAGAAAATTTTTAATAAAAAGCAGTTTTGTGTTAAAAAAAAAAGATTGTGTTTTATAAGTATAAAAAAAATCGTTATTATTAATTTAACAAACATAAATTAGCATTTCTAACAGGATTTTTACATTGTTGTTGTTGTTGTTTTAGTTATAGTTCTACATTTGCTGCTAATGCTGCTGCTGGCTTTCAGTTTTGAGTTTGAGATTAAAAATTTGTTTGTTTGATTTTTAATTGTTTTTTTTATTTATTTTTTTGTTTAATAAAGTTAAAGTGAGTAATTAAGTTTTCTTTTATTTGCTTTTTTGTTGTTGTTGTTTTAATCATAAATATTATATATATCATGTGTTGTATTGTTTTGTTGCAGTTAGTTTTTTTAAAATTTAGTTTTAATTTAAAGTTTTAAGTGCATTTTTAAACGGCACTGCTGGGTTGTTTTTTTCTTTTGTTTTCCTCTAATCTGTTTAACAATTTTAGTTTATAATTTTTTCTTTCGTTTTCTTCTATTATTTAAATTATAAACAAATTAATACTTAAGAAAAAAAGAAGAAGGAGAAGAAGTTATCTTTAATACATGCATTTTTGTTTATTCCTTATTAATCCTTTTCAGTTTCAGTGTTTTAAACTTGACTCTGAAGAAGTAGTAGAGTATTTTACTTTCTTTATAATGTGGAGAAGGAGTGTGTTGAGTGTTTTTTAAAAAAAGGGAATTTTTGTTATATTACTTATTTAGTTTTTAACGTTTGCCTGGTGGTTTAACTGTGCATGAAAGCATTTCTTCTTTAGCCATTTTTGCCCGAAAATCAGCCATTAAATCCCGACACATGGTAGCCATCTCGGCCAGTTGTGTAAAATAGGCCTCACCTTCTTTACAGTAAGAGTCTTGATCATAATCGACATAGTTGGTTAAATTATATAGACGCATAGATTCGGGTAGAAATTGTGTTAGGAATTCATTGATGGCTCGATGTTGATCAACAACCATTTCTTCGGTTTGTTGTAGATCGGAAATAGCAGCGTGTTGGACAAGTAATTCATCGGACATATCATGTTCCTGGAAATGTTAAAGGTAGAATTATTATATAGAAGTCAAAACAAAGTATAGTCCAGTCTATGGAATAATCTAAAATAGTCTATGATGAGGACTATATTATAATACGTCTCTACTATAGTCATGTCTACAGTCTAGCCTATAATCTGGACTACAGTCTAGCCTATAGTCTAGACTACAGTCTTTTCTAAAGTCTGGAATTTAGTCAAGTCTATAGTCTAAACCACAGTCTAGTCTATAGTCTCTTCTATAGTCTAGTCTATGGACTGAACTAAAGTCTAGTCTATAGTCAAGTCTATAGACTATGTTATAGACTAGTCTCTAGTCTAGTATACAGTATAGTCTACTCTATAGTCTAGATTAGGCTAATCTAGAATAATCTAAAATAGTCTATGATGAGGACTATATTATAATACGTCTCTACTATAGTCATGTCTACAGTCTAGCCTATAATCTGGACTACAGTCTAGCCTATAGTCTGGACTACAGTCTTGTCTAAAGTCTGGAATTTAGTCTAGTCTATAGTCTAGTCTATAGTCTAGTCTATAGTCTAGTCTATAGTCTAGTCTATAGTCTAGTCTATAGTTTAGTCTATAGTTTAGTCTATAGTTTAGTCTATAGTCTAGTCTATAGTCTGGTCTAAAGTCTGGTCTATAGTCTAGTTTATAGTCTAGTTTATAGTCTAGTCTACAGTTCAGTCTATAGTCTAGTCTACAGTCTAGCCTATAGTCTGGACTACAGTCTTGTCTAAAGTCTGGAATTTAGTCTAGTCTATAGTCTAGTCTATAGTCTAGTCTATAGTCTAGTCTATAGTTTAGTCTATAGTTTAGTCTATAGTCTAGTCTATAGTCTAGCCTATAGTCTGGTCTAAAGTCTGGTCTATAGTCTAGTTTATAGTCTAGTCTACAGTTCAGTCTATAGTCTAGTCTACAGTCCATTCTATAGTCTAGTCTAGTCTATAGTCCAGTCTATAGTCCAGTCTATAGTCCATTCTATAGTCTAGTCTATAGTCTAGTCTACAGTCCAGTCTATAGTCTAGTATATAGTCTATAATCTAGTCTTTAGTCTAGTCTATATTTTAGTCTCTATTCTATTGTCTAGTCTATAGTCTAGTCAACAGTCTAATATATACTGAAGTTTATAGTCTAGTCTATAGTCTTGTCTATTGTCTAGTCTATTGTCTAGTCTATAATCTAGTCTATTGTCTAGTCTATAGTCCAGTCTATAGTCTAGTCTATAGTCTAGTTTATAGTCTAGTTTGTAGTCTAGTCTATAGTGTAGTCTATAGTCCAGTTTATCGTCTAGTCTATAGTCTAATTTATAGTCTAGTCTATATTCTAGTCTATAGTCTAGTCTATAGTGTAGTTTATAATCTAGTCTATAGTCTAGTCTACACTCTAGTCTATAGTCTAGTCTATCCTATAGTATTTACTATGATCTAGTTTAGAAAACATTTTTTCCAACTTACGCTCAACGAACGCAACAATGCCAAATCACTCGCCGACATCTGACCATTGTTCTTATTATTATTGTTATTATTATGATTAGTATGATTATTATGCTTAATGGGCCTCTGCTGGACATGCTGTACATTATTAGTCTCTTCATCCTCTTCATACATTAACTGTTCGGTATCTTCTTCACGCAACACATCATCCTCACGTAATACATCTTTGACCACTAACTCCTTAACACGATCCGCATAACGTAAAGTATTAAGTGTGTGTTCACACGAACTTAAACCCGGTGAAATCATAGCAATCATACAGGTTTTACTTTTATCACCAATAAAAGAATCACGTAAAACTTGCGTTAACTTAGAGACACGGAAGGGCAAATGAGCCGATTGTTTACCCAAAGCACGAATACATTCTTTCAAAGCCAATAGAGATTTATTGATTTCGGCACCCTCCATACGGGTTTGACGATTAGCCGACGAGGTATCGGCGCCACGTTCATTACCAGCCAAATCGATAAAAGAGAATTTACCATGAATTTTTGTGGAGCCGGGAGGACGTAAAACAATTTGAAATACTGCATGAGAACGTGATGAATTTGAATTGGCTGAGGTCTGGCCGGAGGTGCGAGCATTGTTGCCGTGCTGTATAAGTTTGAGCACTTCTTCAACACTGTCGACTACCTTCTCGGTGAGACCAACAACTTGTACCTGCTGTTTGCCATCCTCCAGGACACGAAGTTTTTGTTTATCTGAGAGTAAATCAAAAACCTAAAACAATAAAAACAATTAGAGATTAAAAATTGTTTGTTAAACATGAATGTTATTTCCGGAGACATACTTTGCCACTGTAAATTTCAAAGAAACTGGCCGATACCACTAGATTCAAATGACGATAACGTGGCCCATTCAAATAGGTAAACACATCCTTAGCTGCCATGGCATATATACCATTTTTACAATCCTGTATTTTGCCATTAAATTCACCACCCATTGTATGAGTTTTACCCGAACCAGTCTGACCATAGGCAAAACAGGTGGCCATGCCACCTTCAAATATAGTTTGGACCAAAGGTTTTGCAGTGTATCTGAAAATTCACACATTTAAATACAATTTAGTAACAAATAACAAGTTAATTAATAGACATTTAAATTAAATTACTTTTATATTTAAAAGTTAATTTGTTATTTTATTTTTTTGTTTTGTTGTTACAATTGATTAGGTGCTCTTGTTATTTGGGGAAATTGTGTGCTAATTTACAGACACACACCCATGAATATAAAACAAGTGCTTTTGTGTAAATGCTGAGGGGGTTTCATTGACTTAAATCTCTGATTTTGTGGGGTAATTGTTAATTGAAATTTATTTATGCCAAACCCATTTAAGAGAAAACAAAAAACTATTTTTTATAGTTGTTACAATTCAATGTCGATTTTTTTTTTTGTTCCACAACTATTCCAAATGTTTTTATAGATTGGTAAGACCAATTTCGTATGATTTTAAGGACCAACATTCAACAACATTAGTCTACTGTCTGGACTATAGATTAGTCTATAGTCTGTACTATAGATTAGTCTATAGTACAGACTATAGATTAGTCTATAGTCTGGACTATAGATTAGTCTATAATCTGGACTTTAGGTTAGTCTATAGTCTGTACTATAGATTAGTCTATAGTACAGACTATAGATTAGTTTATAGTCTGGACTATAGATTAGTCTATAATCTGGACTTTAGGTTAGTCTATAGTCTGTACTATAGATTAGTCTATAGTCTGGACTAAAGATTAGTCTATAGTCTATAATATAAGTCAATATTGTGGACTATAGATAAGTCTATAGTCTGGACTATAGATAAGTCTATAGTCTGGACTATAGATAAATCTATAGTCTGGACTATAGATATATCTATAGTCTGGACTATAGATAAGTCTATAGTCTGGACTATAGATAAGTCTATAGTCTGGACTATAGATAAGTCTATAGTCTGGACTATAGATAAGTCTATAGTCTGGACTTTAGATAAGTCTATAGTCTGGACTATAGATAAGTCTATAGTCTGGACTATAGATAAGTCTATAGCCTGAACTATATATAAGTCTATAGTCTGGGCTATAGACAAGTCCATAGTCTCGACTATAGACAAGTCCATAGTCTCGACTATAGATAAGTCTATAGTCTCAACTATAGATAAGTCTATAGTCTCAACTATAGATAAGTCTATAGTCTCAACTATAGATAAGTCTATAGTCTGGATTATAGATAAGTCTTTAGTCTTGACTATAGATAAGTCTGTAGTCTGGACTATAGATAAGTCTATAGTCTGAACTATAGATAAGTCTATAGTCTGGACTATAGATAAGTCTATAGTCTGGACTATAGATAAGTCTATAGTCTGGACTATAGTAAGTCTATAGTCTCGACTATAGATAAGTCTATATTCTATGGACTATAGATTAGTCTATAGTCTGGACTATAGATTAGCCTATAATCTGTAATATAGATAAGTCTATAGTCTGGACTATAGATAAGTCTATAGTCTGGACTTTAGATAAGACAAGTTTGCACTATAGATTTGTCTGTAGTCTGGACTATAGATTAGTCTATAGTCGGACTATAGATTAGTCTGTAGCCTGGACTATAGTCTGGACTATAGATTTGCAGTAGACAATAGTCTGCACTATGTATAAGTCTATAGTCTGAACTATATATTAGTCTATAATCTGGTCTATAAATTGGTCTATAGTCTGGACTGTAGATTAGTCTATAGTCTGATATATAGACTAGTCTATAATCTAGTCTGGGCTATAGATTAATCTACAGTCTGGACTCTAGATTAGTCTATAGTCTGGACTATAGATTAGTCTATAGTCTGGGCTATATATTAGTCTACAGACTGGACTATAGATCAGTCTATAGTCTGGAATATAGATTAGTCTATATCCTGAACTATAGATTAGTTTTTAGTCTGGACTATAGATTAGTCTATAGTCTGGACTATAGATTAGTCTATAGTCTGGATTATACATTAGTCTATAGTCTGGACTATAGATTAGTCTATAGTCTGGACTATAGATTAGTCTTTAGTCTGGACTATAGAATACTCTGGCCTGTAGAATAGTCTGCTAGTTGAGTCTATAACATTTTAAGGTCATTTATTTAAATAAAAAAAACAATTTCCCTTGATAATTATATGCTAAAAACCAAAGAAATCTTAGAAAATGTTTGCTCATATAAAAAAAATACTAATGAACCGCAAGCAATTTTTTAAAAATAATAATTTCTAAACCACAATTAATAAACTATTTTATTCTTAAAACAAAAGTAAAAGAAAAGTATAACAAAAATGTAACCTTTTTTTTCTAACACATGACTAGACTTTCTAATTAAACTAAAGACACCTAATAGTCGGAAGTAACAAGAATGAAAAATATATATATAAAAACAAAAAAACATATTCATATAAAAACTTTTCTCTGCAACTTTAGTCATCATCATAACGATCAATATTTAAAAAAAAAAAAAAAACAAATTTATAAGGAAATAATGAATAGCATACAAAGATTAAACCAGTTCATAGCTACAACAAAAGAAAAGAAATATAAACAAAAAAAAGAAAATAATAATAAAATATATAAAAGAAGAAAGGGGCAGACATCCTCTTGTCTATATAGTAGAGGTTTATAAAGTGTAAGATTTATATGAGAAATTAAATAAATTTGCAATTTGGTTTTCTTTTTCTTAAACATAACAAAGCCACACTTAAAAAAAAAAAAAGATTTTCCTTTAAACACAAACATCTTGGAGAGTGTTCGTCATCTACAAATTGAAAACGTATAAAACTTAAGTCTGTAGTTTTTTTTAGTTTTTTGGTTTTGGTTAATTAAAGAAAAAGTAACAAGAAAATTATACAAAAATTATGCTTAAACAAAATAAGCAAAAAAAAAAGAGTAGAGTGTAAGGGGAGTAAATTGAAAGAATGGTAGTTATAGCAGCAGTTTAAGCTTAAATTGTATGACTAATCATTTCGTTGAGACGTGTATGGCGACGTCGACAATGTATGATATTTTATCTTATACTTATTGCTGTGTTTTTTTTGTGCATTTTATTTTATTTGTATTGATATTTGTTTGATTCCTATACATACATATGTAGACCGTAGACCAAGTAACTCATTCATAAAGCTAAAGACATTTTAGATATTTTCAAATTCAACGTTTTTATGTACATAAATATAAGATCAATCAGCTGTTGTAGAGGTCTTTGCTTGACAAAGTCTTTATTTTATTTTTTTTTTTTTTTTGTCTTATTATAAATATTTATAAATATTGACTTTTAAGGAATGTTATTCAATTTTGATGTAGTAATAGCTAACAAGGTTATTGTATGGCTTACAGAGCTAGTGTGTTTATAAGGAAATGATTTGTTGAAAATTGTTGTGGAATCTTTCATTTTTGGGGTCAATAGTTAAGGTTCGAAGGACCTTTTTTAAATAGATTTTAAAATACGAAAACCTCAATCTTCGACATCAGTCTAATCTTGTTTATTGTCTAGTCTACAGTCTAGTCTATAGTCTCGTCTATAGTCTAGTCTATAGTCTATTCTATAGTCTTGTCTATAGTCTTGTCTATAGTCCAGTCTATCGTCAAGTCTGTAGTCTAGTCTGTAGTCTAATCTGTAGTCTAGTCTATAGTCTAGTCTATAGTCTAGTCTATACTCTAGCCTATATTCTAGTCTATAGTCTAGTCAATAGTCTAGTCTATAGTCTAGTCTATAGTCTAGTTTATAGTCTAGTCTGTAGTCTAGTCTATAGTCTACTCTATAGTCTGGTCTGTAGTCTAGTCTGTAGTCTAGTCTATAGTCTAGTCCATAGTCTAGTCTATAGTCTAGTCTATAGTCTAGTCTATAGTCTAGTCTATAGTCTAGTCTATAGTCTAGTCTATAGTCTAGTCTATAGTCTAGTCTATAGTCTAGTCTATAGTCTACTCTATAGTCTAGTCTATAGTCTAGTCTATAGTCTAGTCTATAGTCTAGGCTGTAGTCTAGTCTTTAGTTTAGTCTATTCTATAGCTTAGTCTATATTCTAGTTTATAGTCTTGTCTATAGTCTAGTCTATAGTCTAGTATATAGTCTAGTCTGTAGTCTAGTCTATAGTCTAGTCTATAGTCTAGTTTATAGTCTAGTCTGTAGTCTAGTCTGTATTCTAATCTAGTCTATAGTATAGTATAATCTAGTCTCTAGTCTAGTCTATAGTATAATCTATAGTCTAGTCTATAGTCTAGTCTATAGTCTAGTCTATAGTCTAGTCTATAGTCTAGTCTATAGTCTAGTCTATTATCTGTTCTATAGTCTAGTCTATTATCTGTTCTATAGTCTAGTCTATTATCTGTTCTATAGTCTAGTCTATAATCTAGTCTATAGTCTAGGCTATATTCTAGTCTATAGTCTAATCTCATCTCTAGTCTGTAGTCTAGTCTCATTTCTAGTTTATAGTCTAGTCTATAGTTTAGTTAATGGTCTAGTCTAGTCGGGTCGAGTCTAACTATTCTGATCGAAAAGTTTTAAATAAAATAGAAATATACCATACTCACTTGTAAACCATAGCATTGTCACAGCGATCATCGAAGGCATAGTCAAAACGAAATTTATGATTTTCCAGAAATTTTGTTAAATCCACTTTATTACGCGGCTCATGTACAATAAGCGTATCCTTGCGTGGCACCGAAATCACATCAATTTCTTTGCGATTTAACTCTTTGCGCGATAATGGTCTCTTACGTACACAAACGGTAATTTGATGATCTTCAACGGCTTGGCCATCAATTAATGGATTAAATTCCAGGGTAGATTGATATTCACGTATCATTTGAGCGGTCTCCCAATTGGGATTACCGGGATCTTGATTCATTAAGGCATTTTTCTCTTCTTTAATCTCAGCTTGGCGGGCACGACGTTTTTCACGATTCTCCTTAAGACGTTCAACCTCTTTCACCACATAGGAGCGACGAGCACCAACATTGCCAGTTGCTATGGAGGCATTATTAGCGGCACTAACAGAACCGCTACCACCATATGAAGATGTATTGCCTATAGAGGAGGTATTGGTAAGGCCGCCGCCACCACCACCACCCAAATTAGAGGCCGAAGCTAGGCGCGAGGCATTATTGGTGGTGCGTGAACGTACAATGCCGGTAGTGGGTGGTGGTAAAGCTTGTGGAGGTATATTTTCTACATGCTCAGCCACCGAAGCGGAGGATAAAATATTGGAGGAATTTATAGTGGCACGATTGGTACGATGACCTATAGCGCCTTGTGTAGCATTGCGTGAAAGATTTATGGGCGCGGTAGCTACTTTTTTGGGTTCCGGTGCAGTATGCAAAGGCTCCTCCTGTTCGGCCTGTTCGAGTATTTCGGGATTGAGTAGTAGAATGGCATCAAGTTCTACCTCCTTGCCTTTGGTCTCGCCGCGTTCATACCATTCCACGGTAATGGATTTGCCCGACTCATTGATTTTGGAGACGACCGCGGAATGTACACGGCCGTCGGTACGTTTTATATTGACACTTTTTCCAATTGAAATGTATTCCATAGTGGGAGTTGTTGTTTTTTGTTTTTCTTAGTTGTTGTTGTAGTTTTTGTATAATTTTTGGCGTAGGTTCAGTTGAATGGCAACCAGCTTACACGTTTCAGCAGCAAGCAGTCAGCCGGAGCAGCAAAAAAATCTCTGTTAGCGTTTACAGCTCCAAGATTTACACGCACACATACACTAATAATTTGAAATGAATTTGCAATAAAATTATTAAAAATTATTTGGTGTTTTTGTATGACTTCAATTCTTTAATATATTTTTTAACAGAAAAAAATTAAAATGAAAAAGTGACGTTGGTTTTGGTGTCAACTAAGTACAACAAAAAGAAACAAAAAAACAAGAAAAAACTCACCGCTTTCGTTGTTGTTTGCTGCCAGCAGAGGTGTTAGTAATTGCTCCCAAAAAAAAAACTTTTTTTGTCTTATTCTTGGGAAATTTCTTTTAATTGAAGTTTCTTTTGTTATAATTTTCTATTTTTCAAGTAAATTTCTCAAATATTTTTTAGCTCTTGTTAACTTTTTTTTATTAAAACTTCAATTTCTTTCTTCCACTTTTAAAACACTTCCTTCTTGTCGCAAATTTTTCTATATTTGACAATTTCGTGTTTTTTCCCCAATCTTTCACCGTATGTCTCCTCCTTAATTGTAATAATGCTTTTTGTTTTTGCTTTTTTAGTGTTTTTTTTTTTTTTTTTGCTTTTGTAATTTGTGTGTGGGGGTTTTCACTTCACTATACTCGTTGTAGTTGATTTTTTTGTTTTTTTTTTTAAATTTCCATACAATATATTTTTAATTAATTTAAAGTTAAAAGATTTTTTTTCCAAACCGTTAAGATGATGATTACTCACAAAGCTTTTGTTGGTTAATATAAAATTAAAAAATAAAATAAAAACAAAACAGCTGCAGAGCTATGGCGTTATTAAAACACAACAAATAATAATTCCAAGTCTTAACTAAAATAATGTTGCTGTAGTTGTAAGCAAAAGGCAACAAATACACAGTAATAAATTCGCTCTTAATTCGAAAATTCAACTGACAAATTGCAATCACAAAAAAAATGGCGGCGAATTGTGTTTGTTTCTCTTTTTAAGTTCTCTTTGTTGTTGTTGTTGTTACTGCTATTCAGTGATGTCACCCAGGGTTGTTATATCAGCAATTTAGCAATGTTGCAAAATTTGTTAGTAGCTAGTTTAAAATAAACAAATTTTTTTACTTCTATTAATTTCTTAACAATTAAAATTTAAAATAAAATAATTCAAATTATTTGAATTTTATTTATAAGCTTACTTGGGTATTTAAAAATAGATATGTAAAAACGTTTTTTTTTTATTTTTAATTTGTTTATAACCCAGTAAATAAATATACGTTCCTTTTTTTAAATAATTGCTTAATTTTGTAATTCGAAGGAATGTTTTATTTTTATTTATTTTTTTTCTGTCTTTTCACTTTTGTCTTATTGTTTGGGTTTATTTGTAAGTTTTTTAGCAACCCTGCTTTAAACATGTACTGAAAAAATCGTTGATATTGTCAATTCGCCACAAATTTGAACAACCCTGTTTTAATTTACACTCTTCTTTTTGTTTTTGCATTTTGCGGTTTTTTTGCTTTTGCTTTCACATGCCAAAGAAAAATAGTGATGCTATTTCTCTAAATTGCAAACAAATGTTGGGTGGGCAAATTTAAATTGCAAACAATAAAAAGCCGCAAATAAAATTAAATTAAAAATGTTTTTTTTTTTTTTTTGTATTTTCATAAATAAACAAACACACACACCTGCTGTAAGCTAATTTATTTCAAAATACAAAAAGATAATCCATATACAAAAAAACAAACATATGGTTAAAGGAAGTGCAGAAAAACTTGATGTAAATTGTTGTTGGTTTTTTTTGAGGAGTTTAAAAGTAAAAATATGATGAAATTAATTAATTTTTGTATTTGTAAAAGAATTTTATAAATTTTTATTATAACTTGTATTTAAAGTTATTATTCTTAGGCAAAAACAAAAAAACAGATGTTTAAAGCCAAGTTTGTGTTGTTAGTTGGTCAAAAATTACTAAAATAAAACCCTAAAACAAGAGCAAACAAAACAACAACAAAGATTTTTTAGCAAATATTGTTTGGGAGTACATATAAGAAAACACAATAACAGCGATCGGCCACAGACTTTTCAGGTATTCAAAACTTTGTTTAATTTGGTGTTTATATGCAGTCGCACGCTTTCATTGCATTTATAAAACTTCGCTGCAAAGTTTTAGTTGGAAAATTTACATAGATTTTTTAAATTAGTTTTCTGCTTGGTTTCAAAAACCAACAAAACAATCAAATTCACTTACAAAGAGGAAGTAAATGAATGAAAACAAAGAAAATCTACATTATAATGAAAAAAAAACACTAAACTGAAAATGGTAACAGATACCAACAACAATAAAACACCAGTAGAAAATTGTAATTAAAGTCTTATGCAAGCAAAACCCTGCTGAATAATGAACCCATGAAAAAGTGTAATTTTTGTCATTTCATCATTTTTTTGTTAAACTTTTTTTTAAATTTAATTTTTCATTTTTTTTTAAACACTTTTTAATGCAACAAACCCCTTTTTAAAACACACTGTCACTGTTGTCTTTATTTTTCAAAATAGTTTTTCACACTTTTTTTTCTAAATAACACTTTTTTTCAATTAACTATTTCCTTAAATGGTAAACAAAATCAATTTTTTTTATATATTTTTATAGTTAATGTATCGGCATTAGTTGTTAGATTTATGCTGCTGCTACTGCCACTATTGAAATTTAAAGCTAGCTGCTGCTGCCTTCAGAGCGGCCCCTACTTAAAAACTAAAAAAAAACAGCTTGTACTTGTACAATCTCATGCACACAATTTTATTCACTTTTTTTCTATATTCTTCTATACCTATGTCATATTATTTCTTTGATACTTTTGTGGTAGTTTTCTTGTTGTTGTTGTTTTTACTTCTTTTTTTGTACAATTTTCTCTTTTTATTTTGTTACATTTAATAAACTAAAAACCTCGTCGTCGTCGTCACCTTAATGACAACAGTTACCACGACAACAACCAAAAAAAAAACAACTTTTAGGGCGGGTTTTTCTTAAAGTTTTATTTTTTACTCTTTAGTGTTTATGCTTCAATGTTTTTATTTTTTTTTGGATTATGACCGTTATGTCAAACAGCTGATTTAAATTTTTCTCATTTGTATTGTTTATGTCATAATGTCAAAAACCGTTACGATTGACATAAAACTGGCAAAAAACGTTTTTGTTTTGCTGTCACTTTCAAGCAACGTTTTTTTTTTGTGAGGGTTGCCAGCATCTTTATTTCTTTAAAATAACATTGTTTTAAAAAATAATTTTAAATTAAAACCAAATTATTGTAGAAGCATGTAAGTAAATTTTACTTTTTCCGATTTTGATTGTTTCTAGAAACATATTTGAATACATATAAAACGGCAATCCTAACAAGCCGGTATTGAGTACATCACGAAAAAAATTGCAACTGCAGCCGGCTAAAGGCCGCCACGACTATTGGATCTTCGCTCCGGAACGACCCGAGTCATACTCGGCCAAAGATTAACAACCCAGCGACAGCTGTATCAACCGAAAGTTTTTTCCCCAGGAAAGAACTATCTGCCACAGTCGAGCTGTTACAACAACAACAAAAACAAAAAAAGCCGCCTAACCATAAAACTAGATATGAGCAAAAAAAATAAACAAATTTGAAGTCTAATAACTCTAAAGACTCCTATACTTACAATTAAACTTGCCATTAAAATATATATGATAAATTTCCCTAAAATCACTTAAAATTTAACCAAATTTATTTTATCAGTGTATTTTTGTTAGTAATTTTAAATTTATTACTTTTTCTTGCAACTGTGTCTTTTAATTTGCTACCTTTTCCTTACACACTAAAATGTAAACAAAACAATTACCCGTTATTCACACAAACAACAACACTTAAGTATATTGTTTTTTTGTTCATCTACTACGTTTGACATTTACAGAAAAATATTCTGCTTTTCTCCTGCAACTAAAGAAAAAAAGTAAAAGAAAATTTAAACCAAAACATACCAAAACTTTAAAGGAAAAAAACCAAAAATTTAATAACGACAATATAAAATTGACATAATTAACAGCATAAAGAATCAAATTGAATTTATTTAAAACGAAATTGTTTTCTGAAAAGTGAAACCAAAACATGGATATAATGGACATACAAGCAGTAGAATCTAAATTGAGTGACGTCACTGTGACCCCAATACCACGGTCACAGGTACAAAATTTCTACAATTACCAACAGCAGCGTGAGCAACGCGAACAACAGCCACAAATCCAAATATCCGCTATACATCATGCGCCGCGAGAACGTCATTCCCACGGTTTGACGTCTACGGAAAGGGATGATATACGTGTGGCTCATTCGTCCGGCAGTCGTGATCTGTATGGGCATTCTAAACGTGAGCGTGACTATCATCAGCAACTGAGTCAGGTAGCAGCAGCGGTGGCCAGTGGTAATACCTCAAATGCGGCTGTAGCGGCGGCTGCCTTGCAATATACCCAACAGCTGCAGGCCCAATTAGCTTTACTGCAGCAGCAAGCCAATACAACTGCCTCACCTTCAATAACCTTAACACCCGCTAATCCAAGAGCCTCGGTCTTGTCATCTACTTTAGCCTCTCAGCTGTCCATGACACCCATACCAAATACAAACCATAATAATGTTAGCATTACCTCAAATGGCGGCGGAGGTGGTGGTGGTGTTGTCTCCACACCATCACAACTCAAATATCCACAATCAACTTCACCTCTAATCTTAGGCAACAATGTGGCCTCTAACCTTACAACAGCCATGACCTCTTCCAGTTCCAATTTGGCTGGCTCTGCGCAAAATAATACACAAAATAATGGCCTCACCAAATATGCCCAACTATTGGCTATAATCGAGGAGATGGGTCGTGATATACGACCCACCTATACCGGTTCGCGCACTTCTACTGAACGCCTGAAACGTGGCATTGTTCATGCACGCATACTGGTGCGTGAATGCCTAATGGAAACGGAACGTTCGGCTCGCCAATGAGATTTGCTAATGGCGGATGTTAAACAACTGATGTCCACTTCATTAACAACAAGTACTATTGATTCTTTGCATGATTAGTCTTGTTGTTTTATTCTCTTTCTATTTCCTGAATATTTTAACTTTAATTTTTATTATTTTATAACTTTATCCCATATACTTTTTTAGTTTTAATTGTAGTTTTATATAAATTTTAATAATATTTTATTTTTATTTTAATTTCATTTTATTACTTACGCTCCCCGAAAATTTGTTTTTAGTTTTTAAACAATAGAGAATTACAGAAACTGTTTTTTCTTGTTGTTGGAATTTGTATGTCAAATGTTGGATTTTTATATATATATATAAAAAAAGACAGTCTTAATTCTTAATAGTTGGCTAATTAGTTTATAATTTAATATTGTTTTTATTCCAAAAAGAAATATATTCATATAATAAGATTTTCAATGAATTTTAAGTTTTTTTTTTTAATTTTTAAAAATTTGAGTTCAAAATTTTGTAAATAATTCAAAACTATATTTGGAAATTATTGACTAGACTATAGATGTAACTATAGACTAAACTATAGACTATATTATAGACTAACTATAGACTAGACTATAGAATAGCCAAGACTATAGATTAGACTATAGGCTATACTATTGACAAGACTATGGACTAGATTATAGACAAGACTATAGACTAGCCTATAGACCAGACTATAGAATCGACTAGACTATAGACTAGATTAGACTATAGACTAGACTATAGACTAGACTATAGAGTAGACTATAGAGTAGACTATAGAGTAGACTATAGACTAGACTATAGACTAGACTATAGACTATACTATAGACTAGACTATAGACTAGACTATAGACTAGAATATAGACTAGACTAGACTATAGACTAGACTATAGACTAGACTATAGACTAGACTATAGACTAAACTATAGACGTTACTATAGACTAGACTATAGACTAGACTATAGACTAGACTATAGACTAGACTATAGACTAGACTATAGACTATACTATAGACTAGACTATAGACTACACTATAGACTATACTATAGACTAGACTATAGACTAGACTGTAGGCTAGACTATAGACTAGACTATAGATTAGACTATTGACTAGACTATAGACTAGACTATAGAATAGGCTATGGAATAGACTAGACTATAGACTAGACTATAGAATAGGCTATAGAATAGACTAGACTATAGACTAGACTATAGACTAGACTATAGACTAGACTATAGACTAGACTATAGACTAGACTATAGACTAGACTATAGACTAGACTATAGACTAGACTATAGAATAGACTATAGAATAGACTAGAATATAGACCAGACTATAGACTAGACTATAGACTAGACTATTGACTAGACTATTGACTAGACTATAGACTAGACTATAGACTAGACTATAGACTAGACTATTGACTAGACTATAGACTAGACTATAGAATAGGCTATAGACTAGACTATAGACTAGACTATAGACTAGACTATAGACTTGACTATAGATTAGACTATAGACTAGACTATAGACTAGACTATAGGCTAGACTATAGACTAGACTATAGATTTTACTATAGACTGGACTATAGACTAGACTATAGAATAGACTAGACTGTAGAATAGAATAGACTGTAGAATAGACTAGACTATAGACTAGACTATAGACTAGACTAGACTATAGACTAGACTATAGACTAGACTATAGACTAGACTATAGACTAGACTATAGACTAGACTATAGACTTGACTATAGACTAGACTATAGACTAGACTATAGATTAGACTGTAGACTAGACTAGACTACAGACTAAACTATAGACTAGACTATAGACTAGACTGTGGACTAAATTATGGACTAGACTATAGACTAGACTATAGACTACATTATACACTAAACTATAGACTAGACTACACTGTAGTCTAAAATATAGACTAGAATATAGACTATATTCTAGACTATACTATAGACTAGACTATAGACCAGGCAATAAACTGTAGACTAGACTATATACTAGACTATAGACTAGACTATAGACTAGACTATAGACTAGACTGTAGAATAGACTAAAGTAGACTTTAGACTAGACTATAGACTAGACTATAAACTAGACTATATACTAAACTATAGGGTTGACTAGTCTACAGACTATAGGTTTGACTATAGATTAGACTTTTGACTAGACTGTAGGCTACACTTTGGACTTTACTTTAGACTAGACTTTGGACTATACTTTACACTAGACTATAGACTAGACAATAGACTTGAACGTAGACTAGACTATGAACTAGGCTATAGACTAGAGTAAACTATAAACTAGATTATATACTAGACAATAGACTAGACTACGGTCTTGACTATTAACTGGACTAGAGACTAGACTATAGGCGAGACTATATTCTATAGACTATAAAATAGACAAGGCAAAACTGTACATATACTAGACTACAGACTATAATTTAGACTACAAACTACAACTACAAACTATACTTAAGATCAGACTAGACTATAGACAAGGCTATAGTTTATAGACTAGACTATAGACTGGACTATATTATAGTGTATAATCTATAGTCAATTTTAAAGTCTGGCATATAGTCTTTCTATTCTTGGTCTGTAGAATAATAGTCCAGACTATTGGTTAAAGTAAACTCAGTTTTTATTTTTTGTGTTTAAGCCTACAAGTAGACAGTAATATTTATAAGTTTTTAACGATTTTTTATAACCGTATTACTCCTTTAATAAGTCCATAACAAAAAAGTAAATTTATGGAAAAAGTAAACACTAGCCTAGATTAGCTCAGGTTTTTTCTCAAAATTTATATATTTAATAAAAATATATGTATATTTAAAATAATTATTAATATATATAATTAATTAAGAATGATATAACTAACTATTTAGCTTTTACACTTTTAATATTAAAATCTGTATTGAACATTAGTTATATGTTTAAAACGTTTTATTAAACTAAACAAGCAAATTAATAAATATATTTAATTTTTGATTGGTATACGATTTATAAGAGACAAATAAATGTTTAATATTAAAAGAAAACAAATTGAAATATTTAATTAAAAAAATAGTAAAATTTTTGCCACAAAAATAAACAAACAAACAAACAAGTAATTTAAAAAAAGTAAACAATGTATTTATTAAAAAACAAACATTTTAATAAAGTAATTAAATATTAAAGAAAACTATGAGATTTTTTTATTAAAATCTTTTATTTAAAATTAGTTTTTTGTTTTAGTTTAACAGTCATGACGGGGACAACATTCAGGATAAGGTTTGCTATTGTCTTGTGGTATATATTTGCAGGGTTTTAAACTGTGTTCCAGGGCACAGCTGGAAATAAATAGAAAATGTTTGAAATTTTAAATTCGAAATTCTAAATTTTTTCGAAAATTAAGTTTAAAAATATAAAATGTAAAGAAAATTTCAAAATTTTGCTACAGAAATGTTGTAAATGTCAAATAGTTTTAAAAAAAAAAACTATTTTTGCGATCATTTTCGAAAATTCGAACATAAGTTCGAAATTGTTTAATTGCAAGACAATGAAAATGGAAAAAGATAGAAAAAACAAACAAACACTTACGTTTTGGCAGTAAAAGCATTTGGTCCAGTACATTTGATTTCAGTACATTTACCGGGCAAAGAATAAGTTTCTCCCACTTTCACAACATGACCCTCAACTTTGCATTCATCGGCTAAAATTCGGCAAATCAATTGCGGAATTATTATTAAACAATTATTATCAAAAATAATTCAAATAAATTACCTTTAGCAAAAGCAAAAATAGCTAAAATTGCGCATAAAACTAACAGGAAGCTCTTCATTTTGTTTTTTTTTTTCTTAGTAAAGATAATGCGATCACTTGAGGTTTCTGAAAACAACTGATTAGCTTTAGCTAGAACAGGTCTGCTATTTATACAAGGGCTTTAAGTTCAAGCTTGGGTTAAACAAAATGTTTTTAATTTTCTATTATGTGTGAGAGCGAAAGAGTGTAATTATTAGAAAAGTATTAATAAATTAGGGAAAAATAAGAATGTATGTTTAAAACGTTTCCCAGAAGAAATTTTATTAACTATAGACTATAGACTTGGCTATAAACTAAACTATAGACTACACCATAGACAAGATTATAAACGAGATTACAGACATAAATATAAACTAGACTATAGCCTATACTGTAGACTAGAATATAGACTAGACTATAGACTAGGCTATAGACTAGACTATAGACTAGACTGTAGACTAGACTATAGACTAGACTATAGAATAGACTATAGACTAGACTAAAGAATAGACTATGGACTAGACTAGACTAGACTATAGACTAGACTATAGACTAGACTATAGACTAGACTATAGACTAGACTATAGACTAGACTATAGACTAGACTATAGACTAGACTATAGACTAGACTATAGACTAGACTATAGACTAGACTATAGACTAGACTATAGACTAGACTATAGACTAGACTATAGACTAGACTATAGACTAGACTATAGACTAGACTATAGAATAGACTATAGACTAGACTTTAGACCAGACTATAGACTAGACTATAGACTAGACTAAAGACTAGACTAAAGACTAGACTAAAGACTAGACTAAAGACTAGACTAAAGACTAGACTAAAGACTAGACTAAAGACTAGACTAAAGACTAGACTAAAGACTAGTCTAAAGACTAGACTACATATTAGACTAAAGAGCAGACTATTGACTATACTACAGACTAAACTACAGATTAGACTACAGATTAGACTATAGACTAGACTATAGTGTATACTATAGACTAGAATATGGACTATACTATAGACTAGACCAGACTATAGACTAGACTATAAACTAGACTATAGACTGGACTATAGACTAGACTATACAATAGACTAGACTATTGACTAGACTATTGACTAGACTATAGACTCGACTATAGACTAAACTTAAGACTAAACTTAAGACTAGACTTAAGACTAGACTATAGACTGGACTATAGATTAGACTATAGACTAGTTTTTAGACTAAACTACAGAATTTTAAAAGTAAATGTTTAAATTATATAACTGTTCTTTATTTTACATTGTTTATATTGGCGAACATTTTAATATAGATTTAATGTTTAACATTCATAACGGGGACAACATTCGGGAAAAGGTTTGGAATTGTCTTGAGGTGTTAATTTGCAGTTTTTCAAGCTTTGTTCCGGGGGGCAACTAGAAATAATGAAAAAATGTTACAATCTTTAATTTTCTAAAAGAGTGCAAAATTGCAGAACTGGAAAACTGTTTTTGATTTTAAAAAATTTAAATAAAATTGTTTTTCTAGAAAATCGTGATCAGAAGTTCTAAAGGATTTTTTTTCGAAAATTTTCTTTTCGAAACAATAAAATAAAACACTCACGTTTTGGCACTGAAAGATTCGGGTCCATTACATTGAATTTCAGAACATTTGCCGGGCAAAGAGTAAGTTTCTCCTACTTTCACAACATGACCATCAATTTTGCATTCATCGGCTAAAAATTAAAAGAAATAATTTCGAAATATTTTTTAAATAATTATCATTAAATAACAATTAAAATTAAATTACCTTGAGCAAAAGCGAAAACAGCCAAAATAGCGAATAAAATAAAAAGGAAGCTCTTCATATTTTCTGAGAATTTGATACGATCTCTGAGGGTTTCAGAAAACAACTGATTATCTTTAGCTAGAACTGGTCAGCTATTTATACAATTCTATAAGTCCAAAATTAGGATAAACAAGTTGTTTTTTCTTTAACTATTATTTGCAGAGTAATTATTAATAAAAAGATCAATAAATTGGAAGCAAATGTATATATGTATCTATGTATAAACCGTTTCCTAATAGATATATTTTTAATTGTCTTTAATGTCTTATTAAAATTTGATTGAAATTAAAACTAGTTTTCTTTAATTTTAATTAAAAGTCTTGTTCTCTTAAAAATTAATCTTATTTTTTTAAAAGTGTAAATGGTTTAGAAATTTCTCATGGAGACAGTGTTAAATGCTACTGTATATTTTGTTTTTTTTTATTCCCAATATTTTTGTTAAAAATCAATATTTATTTAAGGATTTTTTTGCATTATAATTATTTGCGTATACCTAATAAAACAAATATAAATAATACTTATAATAATATAAACAAATACTTTCTTGACTCTGGGATTTTCTGTTAAATGCTAAGAAACACACGCTTGTTTAAAAAAAGTTAATTAATATTCATTTATTTATAAAGTTTTTGATCCAATCTAATGTATAGAGTTTAGTCTAGTCTATAGTCTAGTCTATGGTCCAGTCTATAATCCTGTCTATAGTCTAGTTAATAGTCTAATAGATAGTCCAATCTATAGTCTATATTCTAGACTATAGTCAAGTCTCTAGAATAGTTAAGTCTAAAGTCTAGTTTATAATCCTGTCTATAGTCTAGTTAATAGTCTAATCTATAGTTTAGTCTATAGTCTGGTATATTGTATGAACTATGGTCTAATCTATAGTCAAGTCTATAGTCTAGTCTATAGTCTATTCTATAGTCTAGTCTATAGGCTAGTGTAAGGTCAGTCTCTAGTTCTTGTCTACAGTCTAGTCAATAGTCTAGTCAATAGTCTAGTCAATAGTCTAGTCAATAGTCTAGTCAATAGTCTAGTCAGTAGTCTAGTCTATAGTCTAGTCTATAATCTAGTCTATAGTCTAGTCTATAGTCTAGTCTATAGGCTAGTCTATAGTCTAGTCTACAGTCTAGTCTATAGTCTAGTCTATAGTCTAGTCTATAGTCTAGTCTATAG
>NC_060951.1:5910438-5912216 GCF_022045245.1 Lucilia cuprina
GTCTGGTCTATAGTCTAGTCTATAGTCTAGTCTATAGTCTAGTCTATAGTCTAGTCTATAGTCTAGTCTATAGTCAAGTCTATAGTCTAGTCTATAGTCTAGTCTATACTAAAATCTAGACTGTAGCCCGAACTATGAACTGTATTATAGTCCAGATTTTATAACGGATAACACATGTTCGAAAGTTTAGTTTCGAAATAATTAACATATTTTATTCGATATTAAATATTTCTTTTATTTAAATTTTAATAATTTGGATTGCGTAAAACTCTATCCTCACATGTAACTATGGGACAACAGTCAGGGTAAGGTTGGGTATAATCGTAAGCAGTATGATGACAGATACGATTAGGGGCCAGATTTTCACAACTGAAAAAAATATATTGAAAATATTATGGCAATAAAACATAAGTAAAAGATTCAGTTACTGTCTAATTTCCAAAACATAATCCTCACGACAAAACACTTTAATACAGGTATTCTTAAGATTTGTAGGATAAAGGGTCTTATTGAAGGGAATTGTAAGATCATGTTCGGTGAAATAACAATGATTGGGAAGATCTATGAAAAAGAAAGAAAGAAAAACAAAGATTATAGAAGTCAATATTAATAGGAAAAGTGTTGTGTTTATGGCAGGGATTTACCTGGATGTCTCATATTGCCTTTGTACTGTAAACTAAAGCTGGCAGCATTAACAGCCGCTACAGCTATTAATGTTAAAAATACTTGTCGTTGCTTAAACATTTTACTTAAAACTAATTAAAGAGTATAGAATTAAAAGTTTGAAACCAAATCTTTTCTAAAAAAACAATCTAAATTTCTCCTTATCAAAAAAGCCAAGCTTTTTGACTGACCTTGAAAAAGATCAGCCTAATATATAGATTACTAGGTTAAATACTCAAGAGGTAAACTAAAAACAATATATTTATTAGTTTTTTTGTTAAATAAATAAAAAAATGTTAAATAAATAAAATAATAAATAAATTTTACACCAACTAATCCATAATACTAATAAAATATTAATTAAATACTAAATATTGCATTAATAATTAAAAATAAATATCATTTTTGCATTTAAGAATGGGGCAACATTGAGGATAAGGTTTACTAAAGTCATAGGGACTTTCATCACAGTGTCGGGGAGCCATCATACGATCACAACTGAAGTACATAATAATAACAGTATTATATACAAACTATAACAAAATTTCTATGTTAATAACACCTACTGTTTAATTTGCAATACATAGTCTTCCCGGCAATAGACCTTAAAACACACCGCATCTAAATTGGTGGGATAAACTGTTCTATTTACCGGTATGGTAATATTATACTCTTCAAAATAACAGTGATTTGGTAGATCTAAAAGAGAGACAAAAAACAATTCTTACTGTTTATAAATTATATTAAATCGATTATTATGTCCTACCCGGATGCTTCATATTTCCCATAAATTGCAGACTAAATGGCATCACGTTCCAAGCCAAAGCAGCCATTATTACAATAAAAAGTTGAGGTTTATGAAACATATTTTAGTTGAAACTTTAGCAAGAGATCTGGAACCAAATAGACTAGACTAAATCATATTAAACTATAGACTAGACTATAGACTAGACAATAGACTAGACTATAGACTAAGCTATAGACTTGGCTATAGACTAGTCTATAGACAAGAATAGACTATAGACTAGACTATAGACTAGACTATAGACTAGACTATAGACTAGACTATAGACTAGACTATAGACTAGACTATAGACTAGACTATAGACTAGACT
>NC_060951.1:5912316-5914531 GCF_022045245.1 Lucilia cuprina
TATAGTCTAGTCTATAGTCTAGTCTATAGTCTAGTCTGTAGTCTAGTCTATAGTCTAGTCTATAGTCTAGTCTATAGTCTAGTCTATAGTCTAGCCTATAGTCTAGTCAATAGTCTAGTCTATAGTCTAGTCTATAGTCTATTCTATAGCCTAGTCTATAGTCTAGACTATAATCTAGTCTACAGTATAGCCTATGGTATAATCTATAGTCTAGTTTATAGTTTAGTCGATAGTCTTTTCTATAGTCTAGTCTAGTCTACAGTCTATAGTCTAGTCTATAGTGTAGTCTGTACTCTAGTTTATAGTATAGGCTACAGTCTAATCTAATCTATAGTCTAGTCTATAGACCAGACTATAGATTAGACTATAGACTATAGTCTGTTCTTTATCTATGTCTAGTCTATAGTCATGTCTACAGTATTGTCCATAGTCTAGTCAGTAGTCTAATATATAGTCTAATTTATAGCCTAGTCTATAATCTAGTCTAAAATCTGAACTATCCAGTAATATTTTATAAAAATGTTTTTATTTGCTTTAATTGTTAATAAGAATCTTATGACCTTGAACATTTTACTTAAATATTTTGATAAAAAAAAATCCCGTTAAAATTCTACGTAAATATTATCATAACCTTAAAAAGATATAAAAAGTTGTTATAACATCTTAAACTTGTCCCTACAAGTTATCACTTAAAATCATAATGAAATATTAAATGTTAATTTGATTAAGACAAATAAATGGTTAATACACTCTTAATAAACATTGAACATGAAACTTACATATTAAGGGGCTTAATAGGGAATTAAGATAAATATTGAGGGATTTGTTCTTTTAAGGTGGGAGATCAAACAAAGTCTTGTTTAAAAGTTAACACTTAACCATTCACGGAAGTAATAACCCCTAATGAAGATAACATCTGGAGAAGCTATAGACAGCTAGACATTTGTAAAAATAATGTAAACAGTTGTTTAATTAATTTCCGTCTTTGAAGAAACTTCACATTAACTAATTATTTAAAATTTATTAAGTGTTTATTTCTCTATTATTGAAAACTATTTATTTACATAAATAATGATTTTATATTTTTATAATATTTTGACATCATCATCGAATCAGTTTTATTTATTTTACTGACCTATTTTTTATGAAGTTTATATTTTAATATTGATTTTATTTTGCTTCTCGACTCGCTTGAATTTTGTTTATATTATTTGTTTAAATTATTCGGAAAGAAAAAACAAGTTTTAATTATTCAATATTGACTTGATTTAACAACCTGTTTTATATATTTTTTCTTAACAAAAACGAAACAATAGTTTTTTTTATAATAAATATAATTAAATAAACATTAAAACCGTTAATGTAAATATTTATAAAGACACTGCGGATTATAGTTTAATGACTAGAGTAAACTTGTCTTTATTATGAATTTGATATAAGTCATTATTGTTGGATCGAATCTTATCTAAAATATCGTACAGAATAGAATATAATGGATTTGCAAGTGGTAAATAGAATCGGAGTTGTCCGATCTCTTGACTGATTGCTGACTACACGATAGTCCAGGCTATTGAGGAAACCATTGGCTAGACTATCGACCAGAATTTAGTCAGGATAAAAAACTATAGTCCGGTGTTAAAAAAGAAAACTATAGTCCGGAGTATGAATAAAACAAAGGACCAGACTATAAATCAAACAACAGTTCAGTCCAAAGGTTAAAACAAAGTGCAGACTATAGTCCAGACAAAAAACTAAAATCTATTTTATAGTCTATTCTATAGTGTAGTCAATAGTCTAGTATATAGTCTAGTCTACAGTCTAGTATATGGTCTATTCTATAGTCTAGTCTGCAGTCTGGTCTATAGACTGGTCTATAGTCTAGTCTATAGTCTTGTCTATAGTCTAGCCCACAGACTATTCTATACTCTAGTCTATAGTCTAGTTTAGAGTTTAGTCTATAGTCTAGTTTAGAGTTTAGTCTATAGTCTAGTCTATAGTTTAGTTTATATTCTAGTTTGTAGTCTAGTCCGCAGTATAGTATATAGTCTAGTCTATAGTCAAGTCTAAAGTCTATTCTATAGTCTAGTATATATATACCTCGATAGTATATTCTATAGTCTAGTCTGTAGTCTAGTCTATAGTCTAGTCTATAGTCTAGTCTATAGTCTAGTCTATAGTCTAGTCTATAGTCTAGTCTATAGTCTAGTCTATAGTC
>NC_060951.1:5914631-5918816 GCF_022045245.1 Lucilia cuprina
GACTATAGACTAGACTATAGACTAGACTATAGACTAGACTATAGACTAGACTATAGACTAGACTATAGACTAGACTATAGACTAGACTATAGACTACAATATAGACTATCTTATAGACTAGACTATACTATAGTCTAGACTTTAGACTAGACTATAGACTAGACTAAATACTAGATTATAGACTGGACTATAGAATTGACTATAAACTAGACTATAGACTAGATTATAGACTATACTATCGACTAGACTATAGACTAGACTTTAGACTAGACTTAAGAGTAGATTATAGACAAGATTATAATATGAACTTTTGAATATACTATAGACTAGACTATACCTAGACTATAGCCTAGAAATGGAAAAAAATATAGAATAGACTATTCTTTATAGTAGACTATAGGAATTGCTATAATTTAAACTTTTAACAAAAGTTTAACTAATATTTTCTTTGGAGTTTAAGAAACTTAATTTATTGTTATTAGTTTAAGAAACTTAATTTATTATTATTAGTTCCTTTTAAAAACATTTATTTTGCCACATTTAATCAATTTTTTTGTGTTTATAGTTATTGTTTTGCAAATATTTATATTTAATAATAATTATCTATCTTTAAATAATAAACAAAATCTTGTTTTTTTTTCTAATAGTTCACCACGATCTTTTTTTCTGTATTTAATTAGACAGATTCTTTAAAAGAAAAAAATGGGTATTTTTTAATTAAACTCTTAGCAAAATGAGAACAATAGAAAGAGAGATAGAGAGAAACATATTAGACACTAGCTTTGTTAGAGATAAATATTAAGGAAGATCACAGATCAAGTTGTACTAATACTAATATTTTGATCTTTCTAAAAGATATTATCAGAATTGGTTTTAAAAGTTTAAAGTTATTAACAGTTTTTAGATTTTTTTAATTTTCATATTTTAATCCTTTATTTAGTTTTAATTAATGCACTTCTGTGAATGTCCTAATTTTTAGTAATCACTTAAATTAAACTTACAAAATGCTTGTAAATTTTTTTTACACAAAATATATCCAACGACTACTTTTTTACTGCATTTACGTATTCAGTATTCTTTATAAAAAAGTTTCATATGTAGGTAGTAAGATAACAATAAAAAAACAAAAACAAAAAGAATAATTAATTTTATATAAAAGCAACAAAAATTAATTGAATCTACAACAGTCATTCGCCAATTGAGTCGCTCTCACGATCGTCATTTCAAAAACTAACGTTTATTTCCGTTCAAGTAACTTTTTTTACATTTAGTTCAAGAAAATCTAAAGCGTGTTAGTGTTTTTATAAAAATCAAGAAAATTTTTAAGAAAATTTATCTTAAAATGAATTTTTTAATAAAATTATTTGCTCTAAGTCTTGTGCTCGGTTTAGCCCTAGCCGATGTGCGTTATCGTGGTAATGCCGTACATAGAGGTGTGTTAAAGCAGACATGTTTTTTTTTTGTCAATATAAAATTTGTATTAATGTAAAAAAAATCTTTTAAAAATGTAAACTTTTAGATCATCCCAATCAGTGTTACTATGAAGAATTACAGCAGGCAATACCCATTAATCAATCATTTACACCTCTCAATCGGGAAGGTCACTGTGAACGTATTTTCTGCCGTTCGGATTATGTTTTAGTTATGGAATTGTAAGTTTAAAATCTTATTAATCGGGCAACAGTACAAACTATAGACCTTGGTTCGGACTATTGGTTCTATAGTCAAGACTCCAAGGTAAAGATTAGACTAAATTCCAGACGATAAGCTTGGCAATAGCCTACACAGTACACTAGACTATAGACTAGACTATAGACTAGACTATAGACTAGACTATAAACTAGACTATAGACTAGACTATAAACTAGACTATAAACTAGAGTATAAACAAGTCTATAAACTAGATTATAGACTAGACTATAGACTGGACTTTAGACTAGACTACGGACTAGATTATAAATTGTACTGTAGACTAGAATATAGACTATAGACTAGACTATAGGCAGGACAATACACTAGACTATAGACAAGGCTATACACTAGACTATAGACTAGACTATAGACTAGACTATAGACTAGACTATAGACTAGACTACAGACTAGACTACAGACTAAACTACAGACTAGACTATAGACTAAATTATAGACTAGACTATAGACTAGACTATAGACTAGACTATAGACTATACTATAGACTATACTATAGACTATACTATAGACTAGACTATAGACTAGACTATAGACTATATTATAGACTATACTATAGACTATACAATAGACTAGACTATAGAATAGACTTTAGACTATACTATAGACTAGACTATAGACTAGACTCTAGACTGAACTATAGACTGAACTATAGACCAAACAATAGACTAAACTATAGACTAGACTATAGACTAAACTATAAACTAAACTATAGACTAGACTATAGACTAAACTATAGACTAGACTATAGACTAAACTATAGACTAGACTGTAGACTAAACTATAGACTAGACTATAGACTAAACTATAGACTAGACTATAGACTAGACTTTAGACTAGTTTATAGACTAGACTATAGACTAAACTATAGACTAGACTATAGACTAAACTTTAGACTAGACTATAGAGTAGACTGTAGACTAGACTGTAGACTAGACTATAGACTAAACTATAGACTAGACTATAGACTAAACTATAGACTAGACTATAGACTAGACTATAGACTAGACTATAGACTAGACTATAGACTAGACTATAGACTAGACTATAGACTAGACTATAGACTAGACTATATACCAAACAATAGACTAGATTATAGACGAGACTTTAGAATAGACCATAGACTAGACTACAAACTAGACTATCGACCAAATAGCCGGCTAGACTATAGACTAAGCTATAGATCAGACTTTAGACTAGACTAAAAACTACCGTATAGACTAAACTGTAGAATACACTACAGACAAAACTAAAATATAGTTTAGACATGACTATAGACTAGACTATAGTATAGACAAGAGTATAGACCAGACTATAGACTAGAAAATGTACAATGGAATAGCCCAGGCTAACTATCATAAAATAATAAAATTCAACTTTTATTTGCTTTCTTTTCTTTTCAAGCTGTGGCCGTCACAATATAGTACCTAATGCTACATGCAGCATTGAATCGGATATGCGTCAACCCTATCCGGATTGTTGTCCACAGCGTGTCTGTCAAAATGATAATAATTTTATATAAATATGGAAAAAACCAAACACTTCACCAAAGATTCCAATAATTACTAAAAAAAAAGTATTAAGAAGAAAAAATGTTAATGTTTGAAATTGTTATAAAAAATAAAATATATAA
Source organism: Lucilia cuprina (assembly GCF_022045245.1). Taxonomy (NCBI): domain Eukaryota; kingdom Metazoa; phylum Arthropoda; class Insecta; order Diptera; family Calliphoridae; genus Lucilia; species Lucilia cuprina. The sequence continues at coordinate 5,917,972 of NC_060951.1, forward strand.
AAATAAAAATATTGTTAATTTTTAATAAAAAAAAGGCGTGTCTGAATTTATAATTCTCGAACTGATCTATCTTAATATTTTTCTCATTTATATCCATATCATTTGAATCACACATTAATTATTCTTGTTGTACAATCATCTCTTTAAATAAATGAGTTAATTATTTAAAAGTTTAATTGTTTATGTGATTTATATGCGCATAACACAAATAATTAACATTTTACAAAGTATTCTTCCCGCCTGCAGTAAATTTTATTCAAAATTTCTTGACGTTTTTTAATGCAATTGAAAAATGCTCTACTACTGGTAACAGATAGAACGTAATAAATTTTGGGTACGAAAAATAAATTATTTTTTAAGTAAATATTTAATATCTTTTTACAAATAACACTTTGTTGTATAATCTTTAAAATTATTCCAAAAACGAATAACAATTGATTACATATTATCGAAGTGTTTCTAACCACGCAATTAATGCAATTAATTACAATGATAAAAAAAATTGCATTTGTGCAAATATTTATGGGTTAAAACATGAATATAAATTTATTTGGTCTATAGAATAGACTGGTGTGTGTTTTATAGAATAGACTAGCGTGTGGTCTATAGAATAGACTAGGGTCTGGTCTATAGAATAGACTAGAGTCTGGTCTATAGAATAGACTAGAGTCTGGTCTATAGAATAGACTAGAGCCTGGTCTATAAAATAGACTAGAGTCTGGTCTATAGAATAGACTAGAGTCTGGTCTATAGAATAGGCAAGAGTCTGGTCTATAGAATAGGCAAGAGTCTGGTCTATAGAATAGGCAAGAGTCTGGTCTATAGAATAGGCAAGAGTCTGGTCT
>NC_060951.1:5918916-5920155 GCF_022045245.1 Lucilia cuprina
TGATCTATACTAAACTATAGATCAGACACTGATCTATACTAAACTATAGATCAGACACTGATCTATACTAAACTATAGATCAGACACTGATCTATACTAAACTATAGAACAGACACTGATCTATACTAAACTATAGATCAGACACTGAAGTTCAAACACTGATCTATCCTATAGATCAGTCTTTGATTTACGCTTAACTTTGTAAACTTACAACATTTTGTTAAATTTCATATCTTTATTCAAAAATTTCAAAACATCTCTTTATAATTCTCATATAGTTTTAACATTTAACACAACAAGCTGGGAACACTCCATTGTATTTTTTCTTATTCTCACAAGTTACAGGGAAGGTTTTGCATCTGAAATTTTTTTTGAAAAATATTAGACAATTTCCAAATAATTTTTTTGGACAAAAACTTACTCTTCAATTTGATTGGTAAAGGTTTCGCTGCAAGTCACCTTCTTCAAACATATACCATCTTTACCAAAATCTACATATTCTTCACCTTTCTTGGTGTAGGGAAAATATTTCAAAAAAATCATTTCATCTTCAGCATTCTTATAACCACAGACCGGCTGGGAAGTGCCACTAGAAACTAAATCGTATGTTTTATTAAAAAATTTTAAAAATACATTATTTTACAAACCCAATATTTGATTAACAAAAACAGCCACTAATAAAACGGTTAATCCGAAAATAAATTTCATTTTGTTTTAACAAACAAATTTAATATTCCACCAGCACTTGTTATATTTGAAATGAATTGGATTTTAGAAAACTGGTAGCTTTTTATATGCTCTTGTCTTAATTTGTCAGAATTTCAATTAAGCATTTAATAAGAAAATTAACAACAAAATTAAACAAAAAGCTGTACAAATATAAACAAATAAATAAGAATATGAGTGTAGTATAATTAAACCTAGATTGTTTATTGTAAATCTAGCTAAAGTCATAATGAAGGTGATTAGATCATAGAAGATTTTTTTGTGTTTTCTTATTTTACACAGCATCTGCCGACACTATTTTTTTATTAAATGAGAACAAAATGCAAGAAAAAGTGATAAGAATCGAAGCGAAAATTGCACTACACTTAGCACAGACTTTGGTCTAAACTATAGACCTATTATTGATCTATACTATAGACCAAACTTTGCTCTATACTATAGACCAAACTTTGCTCTATACTATAGACCAAACTTTGCTCTATACTATAGACCAAACTTTGCTCTATACTATAG
>NC_060951.1:5920255-5934426 GCF_022045245.1 Lucilia cuprina
AGTATAGATCAGTGTCTGATCTATAGTTTAGTATAGATCAGTGTCTGATCTATAGTTTAGTATAGATCAGTGTCTGATCTATAGTTTAGTATAGATCAGTGTCTGATCCATAGTTTAGTATAGATCAGTGTCTGATCCATAGTTTAGTGTAGATCAGTGTCTGACCTTTAGTTTAGTATAGATCAGTGCTTGATCTTTAGTTTAGTATAGATCAGTGTCTGATTTATAGTTTAGTATTGGTCAGAGTCTGATCTATAGTTTAGTATAGGTCAGAGTCTGATCTATAGTTTAGTTTAGATCAGTGTCTGATCTTTAGTTTAGTATAGATCAGTGTCTGATCTATAGTTTAGTATAGATCAGTGTCTGATCTATAGTTTAGTATAGATCAGTGTCTGATCTATAGTTTAGTATAGATCAGTGTCTGATCTATAGTTTAGTATAGATCAGTGTCTGATCTATAGTTTAGTATAGATCAGTGTCTGATCTATAGTTTAGTATAGATCAGTGTCTGATCTATAGTTTAGTATAGATCAGTGTCTGATCTATAGTTTAGTATAGATCAGTGTCTGATCTATAGTTTAGTATAGATCAGTGTCTGATCTATAGTTTAGTATAGATCAGTGTCTGATCTATAGTTTAGTATAGATCAGTGTCTGATCTATAGTTTAGTATAGATCAGTGTCTGATCTATAGTTTAGTATAGATCAGTGTCTGATCTATAGTTTAGTATAAAGCAGTGTCTGATCTATAGTTTAGTATAGATCAGTCTCTGATCTATAGTTTAATATAGATCAGTGTCTGATCTATAGTTTAGTATAGATCAGTATCTGATCTATAGTTAAGTATAGATCAGTGTCTGATCTATAGTTTAGTATAGATAAGTGTCTGATCTATAGTTTAGTATAAATCAGTGTCTGATCTATAGTTTAGTATAGATCAGTGTCTGATCTATAGTTTAGTATAGATCAGTGTCTGATCTGTAGTTTAGTATAGATCAGTGTCTGATCTGTAAATAAGAAAAACCCCGATATCTTGTAATTTTTCATTAAATTCAAAAAATTCAATTATTATTTTGTTGATTTTTGGATAGAAATACAGAATAAATTACAAAAAAAATAGAAAAATATTTATATAAAAAAAATATACAAACTAAAGAAAAGTAATAATAAAAAACAGTACAGAGCTTTAGAATAGCTTAAGAATGTAAAGAGAAAAAGAATTCTAAAGAGTTTTTTTTTAACAAATCTCAGCAAAACCTTAACTATACAAATACCGCGCAAAAAGTGAACAACATCATTATTGAATAGGTTTTCTTTTGTAATTTTATTGAATTTTTTAAAATTAGATTTTGTGTTTTCTTCTTTTAATTATTTCTTTTTTTTTAATTGAAATTTATAATAATTAAGCTTTTGTTGTAGTTTTTAGCAGGTTTTGTTTTGTAATAAAATCTTATAAAGGTTTTAAAGTTGCTTAATATGGAACAAAGAAATCTATAATTCCCTGGAGATATTAAAGGAATTTACAACTTTCTTTCAACAAATAATAATATGTAAAGTGTGGTTGTTGTAAGGGGTTGTGTTGTTGTTGTTGTTTTTAAAAGGAAATTTACAAATCCTCATCCTCGTCGGGTAAGGCGGTTTCTTGAGCTTCTTGTAAATCTCTTTCGATTTGTAATTGCCAATCCTTGTCCATTTTGACTTCTGGGGGCAGTAAAGCGGGCATAGCCACAAATTCCAAATTGGGATCACCTACCAATTTACGGGCCAACCAGAGGAAGGGCTTTTCAAAGTTGTAATTTGATTTGGCAGAGATGTCGTAGTACTAGAATGAAGAAAAATAATGAACGTAAATAAAAAGGTACAAAATTGTGAGCGATCGTTAGATTATATCGCAGATTGATCTATAGAATAGATGAGAGATTGAGAGAATGATCGAAACTATACCATAGATCAGACACTGCTCTATACTATACTATAGATCAACACTGATCTATAATACACTATAGATCAGACACTGATCTATACTATACTATAGATCAGACACTGATCTATACTATACTATATATCAGACACTGATCTATACTATACTATATATCAGACACTGATCTATAGTATACTGTAGATCAGACACTGACAGTGATCTATACTATACTATAGATGAGACAGTGATCTATAATATAGATCAGACACTGATCTATATTATACTATAGATCAGACACTGATCTATCAGACACTGATCTATCAGACACTGATCTATACTATAGTAAAGATCAGACACTGATCTATACTGTAGTAAAGATCAGACACTGATCTATACTATAGTAAAGATCAGACACTGATCTATACTGTAGTAAAGATCAGACACTGATCTATACTATAGTAAAGATCAGACACTGATCTATACTATAGTAAAGATCAGACACTGATCTATACTTTAGTAAAGATCAGACACTGATCTATACTATAGTAAAGATCAGACACTGATCTATACTATAGTAAAGATCAGACACTGATCTATACTATAGTAAAGATCAGACACTGATCTATACTATAGTAAAGGTCAGACACTGATCTATACTATAGTTAAGATCAAACACTGATCTATACTATAGTAAAGATCAGAAACTGATCTATACTATAGTAAAGATCAGATACTGATCTGTACTATAGTAAAGATCAGACACTGATCTATACTATAGTAAAGATCAGAAACTGATCTATACTATACTAAAGATCAGACACTGATCTTTACTAAACTATAGATCAGAGATTGATCTATACTAAACTATAGATCAGAGAAGTATCTATACTAAACTATAGATCATAGATTGATCTATACTAAACTATAGATCAGAGACTGATCTATACTATACTCTAGATCAGAGACTGATCTATACTAAACTATAGATCAGAGACTGATCTATACTAAACTAGAGATCAGAGACTGTTCTGATTACTAAAATAGTTTAAAAATTGATATATAGAATATATCAAAATCAACTTACTTGCAAATTCTTCTTTCTGTGGAATACAATACTCTTGGCCTTAACTTTACGATCCTTAATATCGACTTTGTTGCCACACAATACAATTGGTATGTTCTCGCAAACACGCACCAAATCTCTGTGCCAATTTGGTACGTTCTTGTATGTAACACGTGATGTTACATCGAACATAATAACAGCACACTGTCCCTGAATGTAGTAACCATCGCGCAAACCGCCAAATTTCTCCTGACCAGCTGTATCCCAGACATTGAAACGGATGGCACCACGATTAGTGTGGAAAATCAATGGATGTACTTCGACACCCAATGTTGCAACGTATTTCTTTTCAAATTCACCGGTCATGTGACGTTTGACGAATGTAGTCTTGCCGGTACCACCATCACCAACCAAAACGCATTTGAATGTTGGAATATCTTGTTCTTGTTGGGCCATCTTTTATTTTTATTATTTATTATAAATTATATAAACAAAATGTAATAAAATATGGTGAGCGTAAAAAAAAATACTGAAAAATACAAGGAAAAGAGCAGATAAACAGAAAGAAATTAGTTTTTGGTTTAAAATTATAACTCTTTTAACTCACTTTCCTAACTATTTCCCTAAGTTCCTGATAAACGCGTTTGTTTGTAGTTGAAAAGAGTTCCACACACTTTTTTTCTTTATTTAAACAGGATTTCAACTAGAAAAAATATTTTATATTTTTTTTGCTTTCTATTCTAAACTAAATAAATTTATTAAATTTTCTTCTTTATCTTAGATAATTTCCTTAAAATATTTTGTTTTAATTTGCTTTTTTTCCAGTGAAGATCCTTTCTTTAACAAGGACTAGTGATGACTAGTTTTAACAAGTAAAGAAACTGGTTAAGGAACCCCTAAACAGAATCAAGCAATGAAAAAGGAAACAGCAAAAGTAACAATAACAAAAGAGAAAAGAAAAACATAAGACGAGAAACTAAAGCGTAAAATTTGCTTTAACTATTACTTATGATCAAAACCTTTTATTAGCAAAGTAATGGCGGGTAGGCAGCCTGTTGTTTGTTTAGGGGAGGAAAACAGATGTGCTAAATATAAAGAGTCCTTCTTACAACAACTGTTTCTTAGGTAAAGTTGTGTGTGTGCGTGTGCACAAATTAAAATTATTAAGAATTCTAGCTGGGCAGATGCTAAATTTGTGTTTCTTTTATATAAATGAAATAACAAAAACACTTTAGTTAAGAAGGAAGCAAATTAAGGATTTTATATGTTAAGGAATTAATAATTATGAAAGAGGAAGAGAAAGTTAACAACCAAGGCTTTAGATTACGCTATAGGATTACGCTAGTCTATTCTTTAGACTAGACACTAGTCTATTCTATAGACTAGACACTAGTCTATTCTATAGACTAGACACTAGTCTATTCTATAGACTAGACACTAGTCTATTCTATAGACTAGACACTAGTCTATTCTATAGACTAGACACTAGTCTATTCTATAGACTAGACACTAGTCTATTCTATAGACTAGACACTAGTCTATTCTATAGGCTAGACACTAGTCTATTCTATAGACTAGACACTAGTCTATTCTATAGGCTAGACACTAGTCTATTCTATAGACTAGACACTAGTCTATTCTATAGACTAGACACTAGTCTATTCTATAGGCTAGACACTAGTCTATTCTATAGACTAGACACTAGTCTATTCTATAGACTAGACACTAGTCTATTCTATAGACTAGACACTAGTCTATTCTATAGACTAGACACTAGTCTATTCTATAGACTAGACACTAGTCTATTCTATAGACTAGACACTAGTCTATTCTATAGACTAGACACTAGTCTATTCTATAGACTAGACACTAGTCTATTCTATAGATCATTCTTTAGTTCACTGTACAGACTTGTTTCTAATCTATTGTCAGATATGTTTATTTCATAAGATAGATTCCAGACTTTTCCAGTCCAGACTGCAGTCTATTCTATAGAAGTAAATGTAAAAATTTGGTAAATATCAATTATTGATATCTTCTTTGCTTCCTGATTTGTATTGTTTCTTTTGTTCTTATAAATAATTAAAAAATGAATTATTCATTACAGTTAACATCTTTAAATACTTTAAGAATGAATCATCCTATAAAAACACGCGTTCATAACTGACCTTACAAAACATCTAGTAAATAAAAGGCACCAAATTCCAAATAACATTTGTGGCAAATTTTATTAATATAACCAAACCTAAATGAAATCAAATCTAAAGATAATTTATTATTATAAAAAATCTTAAAGACTCTTTAAAATTTGCTAATATTTACACAATTTTAGGTAAACAATCTAAATTGGCTAACACCAAAAAATAAAATAAAGCACTGTTAATTAACAGTTTAAGACAATGTTAATTAACAGCAAACAATATGACAGAGCCAAACAAATGAAAATGCCATGAAATTAAAAAAATAATGACAGTTGAGTGCGAAAAAGTTTAAAAAGAAAAGGAAAAAAATTAGCACATAACCTCAATTATTAGAGGGTAAAGAATTGGGCACATTTTTTACATGTTTAAATAAATTTTTGAAAAAGTTTGAAGAAAAATCTACTTATTTGCTTAAATGCAAAGTTTTGCTTATAACAAGCGAGTTTTTATAATTTGATTTACACAATTTTGTGAAAAACACATGTTTTTTTAGTTCTTTTGCCACAGGCTCTGCCGCAGCGCTGCAAAGCTTTTAAGACAGCAGACATTGGAACACAAGTTTTTTTTCAGCGTCCGCGCCAACTTTAGCTTGAGTTTTTTTCTTATTAAGAAATTACAAAAAATAAAATATTTTATGAGATAATAATTAACTTTTCTTGGACAAATATAAAATTTTATTGGTTTTTTTCACATGCGTCACTACTTGTCATTCTTTTAAGTTTTTGTTGTAGAATATTCTATTTGGAATTTGGCAACTTTTAACAAATTTTTTTTCTTCGTTTTTGCACACACCTCACAACCACACTTTTCACAATTTTTTTTTTTTTTTGAGAAATCTTTTATATTAGATTTATTAATAATTTATTAAAAACTTCTTACTTCTTTATTTTCACTCCTGGGGAAATTGCTTTATTTTTCAATTATATTTCAGCAAAAATCCTTATTGGGAATTTGCGTTTTTTCCGGGAACTGCACAAAAAAATAACGCCGCTTAATAATAGAGTGTGTGTTAAAATGTCGTTTTTTTCTTTTATCTCTTTCTATATTGTATGATGAAGAAATGCAGATGTTGTTCGGCAATTTTGCCGTTTTTTTTTCAAGTTCGTGAAAACAATGTGGTATTTTTCTGCAGCCAGGGTTGTATTTAGTTGACAAGGTTGTAATGGCCGCTAAGGCAGTGTAACAATATTTGTTAAAAATAACACATGAGAAGCTGGATGTGTTTTTCTTTAAATAATAGAGAAGTAAAACAAATTTCGCAAAAATTTTATACTAAATTAGTTTTGGGATATATAGGCTCGATTATGGTAAGTTTTATTAATAGTAAATTAACTATTAATGGATTTGCTTATAATAATGTTTTAGCTTTTTTATATGATTTTAATTATGGACAATGCAGTGTTTGTGAAAATAGTGAAAAGATAAAATGAAATTTATTTTAATAATACTATTATTGTTAATTTATTAACAATTGTAGTTAATTATGATAATTTTGTTTTATATGAAATATTTGTCTAATGTTTTAATCCGATATCTCTTGTATGTACAGTGTGAAGTGTTTGTGAAAATAGTAAAATATAAAAAAAGTGTTTATGTCAATTATTAAAGTGAAAGTAATGTTGTCGGTAAAGTAATTCATGTGGCAATAGCTGTAAACAAATTGATTTACAAATGAAGCTCAACAACAGACCTAGTAATGGCTGTACTAATAAAATACATTTAAAGAATTAATAAATTATAAATAATAAATAAAGCGATAGACTTTTTAAATGAAAATAAATAAATAAATAAATAAATAAATAAATAAATAAATAAATAAATAAATAAATAAATAAATAAATAAGGTTACTGTCTTAACACACATATAAGTGTGCATGTTGAAGATAAAACAGTACCGATAAGACAGTAAACAAGTTGACGTACAAGTGTACATGCCAAAGATAAAACAGTACCGATAAGACAGTAAACAAGTTGACAACCAAGTGTGCTTGTCCCAGATAAAACATTACAGATAAGACAGTATACAATTTGACATCCAAGATAAAACAGTGTGGCCATATGGTAATTAATGTAGACAAACTGACATATAGATGGCGCAATATAACATTATACATTGTTAAGACTTTAAATACCTAATTTGGGGAAAAATCACCACATCTGGCGACACTGTCCTCTACTAATATAATTCAATTTGTAAAAAGTATGCCATTTAATAACGTTTCCATTCAAATTCTGAATATTTAAAGAAATTTAAATAAATTTTATTAAATTATTAAACGTCTAAGCAATAGCTCTTCGTAAAAATCCTCCTTCTTTTAGGCCAACTAACACAATTTGTAAGCCCTTCAAGAAAAATTTATAAAAAAACATCTTTTTTTTCTATCTCTCTCTCTAACTATAATTATTAATTTTATACTCTTTATTATCGCCACCAGTTCTCGTCGTTATTGCAGTTCTCGCACCCTCCGTATAATTAAAAGTTGTGATTGATGGTGGTGCATGTATCATCACCTTAACCCTTTGGGTGATGTGCTCACGCAGCAAACGTCCCATATGATTGTAAAGACGTGTTTCATCGGTGGTACTTTTATCATCGGATTTAGACGATTTACACTCATAATTGGGACAACAGCGGGGGAAATCGAGAAACTCATTGGCGGCGGGCAGACGATAGCAATCACCCTCTAGTTGGGGAACTTGACAACTAAACAAAATAAAAACCATAATTTAAGTAAATTTTATATCTTCTTTTTCTTTAAATAATACTTTACCTATCTTCCCATAATTTCAGAGAACCCGAGCATTGTACACGTATGCATTGACCGGGACGAGTGAAAACTTCACCAATATATAATTCACGATTTGTTTCGGGATCGGTGCATTTGGCATTGTAATGATCTATGGATAACAAGTTAAAAGGTAGGAAAGTTAATTTTGTTACTTAAAACATTTACAATTGTATTTTTAAAATTTAAACTTGTTTTAATCGAGTTTAGTTAAACTTTAAAGTTGAAAGTTTAACCAAATTTAACTACTAAATATGATAGTTTATTAAAAATGTTTTATTTGTATGGCAATCTTTTTTTTTGATATTGCCATATTTTTTACAGAATTTTGTAAAATACTTTTTAAAAGTGTTAAAAATATTAAAATTAAACTTTTAAAAAGCTTTTATTTGCATTAAAGAGTTTGAATTATGACTTTCAAGTCTTAAACTTTGTTTAACCAAGTTTAGTTAAACTTAGAAAATGAAAGTTTAGTGAAATTTAACACTTGACAATGAATGACCATTAAAAGAGTTTTATTTTTTGTAAAGAAAATTTTTCAATTTTGCCATATTTTTAGCAAAATTTTAAAGAAAAATTAGGAATTATTGCGAAAATTATAAAAATTTACTTATAAATTGTTTTTATAATTAATAAGTAATAAAACTGTAGATTTTCAAGCCTTAGCCAAGTTTAGTTAAACTTGAAAAATGAAAGTTTAGTGATATTAAATAGCTTTAAATGACTCGTAATAAATATAAAATAAAAATTTGTTTCTAAAAGTGTTGACAATTGCGTTATTATTATTTTTTTGCAAACATTTGCTTTAGTTTGTTGATGTTTTTAAATTGTTGTTTTTAACCTTGAAACATGACCTAGAAAATAATGTTGCGGCCCGTGTTTTAAATCATTATAATAACACTTAAACTTACCACGTGAATATGTTGAAGAAGGATAAGCAAATATCACATAAATATTTAGCATTAAAATTAATATTATTTTAAACATTTTTTTCTAAAACACACACTGACACACGGGATTTTTTTTGTAAATCTTTAAAATTTTGTTTTTTTTTACTTCTTTTTGCTTTAAAAATTTGCAATTTTTTTTTAAATATTTTCAAATAATTTTTCTATACTTAACGTTTCATAAGCTCAAGTTCAACTAAATGTATATAGAGTTTTTGTTCTTTTTTTATTAAGCTAAGATTATAAATAAAATGAGTAAAATATATTTAATTTGTTTATACAATTAATTGTTTTTGCAAAAAAAAAATTCTTATCTTTTCAAAAAAATATAAAATTTTTTTCTTGGTATTGATGTGAAACTTTTTTGTTTACTTTTTATTTCAAAGACTTTTTTATGCTTCAAATATTTGATAACGGGGTGTTTTTTTGTAGAAAATTATTTCATTTAGACTTTATGTAGTCATTTTAATGGACAGCGATGAAGAAACTAGCAAAAACAACTAAAACTTGTCATTTTAACAATATGTGTAGGTGATTTAGGAATTACGCTTTGATATGGCAACCTTAAGTATTTTCCAACTATGTTATTGTTCTACTTATACATTTACTGTTATGTCGATATAGCAGTTATGTTGGATATGTACACAAGATAGTGCAGTAATTAGTGTAGCAATTATTTATAATGAAATTACAAGAAATTTACCATTTTTGTAGAATTTCAAAAGGTTTGTGTTAAAAACAAGAACATTAATTACTTTGTTTTCAAACTACACTTGTTAGTTATTAATTAACAACCTTAAGCTAATTCCATCTATGTTAACTACTATTATGTCGATATAGCAGTTATGTTGCAAATGTAAACAAACCAGTACAGGGAGTTATTAATTAGCATAAAATAACAAGAAATTTGTTCTCTTTGTTAAAATTAAGAGATTTTGTGTTCCAACAAGAACTTTAATGTTTTGTTTTCAATCCACAGTTGGGAGTTAATAATTGCACACAAAAGTTTTGTATTTTTATTAAATTTTTGTTGTAAATCTTCTTTAAATTTTAAAAATAAACCAAGAAAATGTTGCTACTTATAATTTCTAAGACGAATGCAGAATTTTTAAGCCTTAAACTTAGTTTAACCGAGATTAGTTAAACTTGAAAATCAGAAGTTTAGTAAATTTGAATACCTAGGTATGAAAGGCAATGAAATTTAATTCATTTTCACACAAAATTTTTTGGAGTGTTGCCATATTTTTGCCAGGATTTTAAAGGAAAATAGTAAAATGTAACGAAAATGTTAAAAGTTGTTACATACAACGTTTCTATTGTTATTAAATAGTTGAAATCTAGATTTTCAAGCCTTAAACTTAGTTTAACTGAGATTAGTTAAACTTGGAAAACAGAAGTTTAGTGAATTTGAATACCGTATTAAGAAAGACATTGAAATTTTATTAATTTTTACAATAAAATTTTTGAGGTGTTGCCATATTTTTCACCGAATTTTTAAGGAAAATGGTAAAATGTAACGAAAATGTTAAAAATTATTTTGTAAAACGTTTCTACTGCTATTAAAAAAAACAGTTAAAACTCAAATTTTTAAGCCTTAAACTTTGTTTAACCGAGATTAGTTAAACTTGGAAACCAAAAGTTTAGTGAATTTGAATACCTTAGTATGAAAGTTGATCAAATTATTTTTATTTTTACATTGAAAATTTTAGAGTGCTGCCATATTTTTGCCGAATTTTTAAGAAAAATTGTAAAATGTAAGAAATTATTTCGTAAAATGTTTCTACTGTTTTTAAACTTTTAAAAACTAGATTTTCAAAGATTTCAATACCTTAGTATGATAGACAATAAAATTTTATTTATTTTCATACTAAAATGTTTAGGGTGTTGCCATATTTTTGGCAGAAATTTAAAGAAAACTTGGAAAATAGTACGAATATGTTAAAAATTATTTTGGGAAACGTTTCTATTGTTTTTAAACAGTTGAAAATCAGATTTTTAAGCCTTAAACTTAGTTAAACCGAGTTTAGTTAAACTAGGAAAACAGAAGTTTAGTGAATTTGAATACCTTACTATGAAAGCCATTCAATTTTAATTTATTTTCACACTAAAATTTTTAGGGTGTTGCCATATTTTTCACAGAATTTGAAAAGAAAATGGCAAAATAGTACGAAAATGTTAAAAATTATTTCGTAGAATATTTCTACTGTTAATAAACAGTTAAAACCCAGAGTTTCAAGCCTTAATCTTAGTTAAACCGAGTTTAGTTAAACTTGGAAATCAGAAGTTTAGTGAATTTGAATACCGTATTATGAAAGACATCGAAATTTTATTAATTTTTACAATAAAATTTTTGGGGTGTTGCCATATTTCTCACAGTATTTTTAAGGAAAATGGTAAAATGTAACGAAAATGTTAAAAATTATTTTGTAAAACGTTTCTACTGCTATGGAACAGTTGAAACTCAAATTTTTAAACCTTAAACTTAGTTAAACCGAGTTTAGTTAAACTTGGAAATCAAAAGTTTAGTGAATTTGAATACCTTGGCATGAAAGATAATGAAATTTTATTAATTTTCACATTAAAATTTTTAAGGTGTTGCCATATTTTTTACAGAATTTGAAAAGAAAATGGACAAATATGGCTAAAATGTTAACTTTATCATTAAATTGATAATACTATTAGGCATTATTCTGCAAGTTCTTATATTTTTCCACGGAAATCCCCTGATTTTAAAAATTTTGCAAATCTTTAAAAATTTTCTCGATTGATGGCGAAATTTTTTCTTTATTCAGCACTCATTTTGTAATTAAGTTTGATAAGCTTAATAGAATAGTTTAAAACTTACTTACTTGTCATTTTTTAACTTATGCAATAAAATCTATATTTTTTTTTTTTAATTTTATATTTAAAATTATATTTTTTATTCATATTTATTTGTTTTCTTATCATTTTTCTGTTGTTCTTGTTATTTATACTTATATTTTTATTTTTATATATGTATGATTTTTCTTAAAGAAAGGTAAATCTAAACATTATTTATTTCATTTGCTTAAATTTATAGAAATTTATTATAATATTTTTTTCTTTATATATTTTTTTACTCCTTGTTTGCCCATTAGTAAGTTTAATCAAGTGATGTTTGTTTTTTAATCGTGAGTAATTTTTGTGAATGTTTTTTAGATCTAATGGATGAAACTTATAATTATGAACAATATTTTCTTTTTCTTATAATTTTATTTATTAATTTTTATTCCGTTAATATTAGTATGAGTTTTAGTCTTAAAGCTAGTAAAAGTTTTAAAATAAACGTGTGTGAGTTTAGTATAATAATGAAATAATTAAGGTTTCATTTTGTGTGATTATGTTAGTAAGTATGAGTATTGTGATTTGAAGAGAAATTAATCTTAAAATAATCTTTCAAAATAATTGACTTTAAAGTTTAAACCAAAAGTGAAAATAATAAACAAATTCTTATAAAAAAATCATAAAATAATTGTTAAAATAAAAAAGTAATATCATTTATTGTTATTACAAATATCGAAGAATCTGAAACTAAGGTTTTTAAACCTTAAACTTGGATTAAGCGAGTTTAGTTAAACTTGCAAAATTAAAGATTAGCGAAAAGTAAACACATAATATGAAACTTCATAAAAAATCTTTAATTTTGCTAAAAAAAATTTTTGAGTGTTGCCATATTTTTAGCAGATTTTTTGCAAAAATTCTTAAATAATAAAAAAAATTGAAAAATTTTATTATAAAAAAAGATTGCTAGCGCTAAACATTAAAATTTTGGGTTTTTAGAAACTTAAACTTGGTTTAAGCAAGTTTAGTTAATCTTGCAAAAACAAAGATTAGCGAAAAGTAAACACATAATATGAAACTTCAGCAAAAATATTAAATTTTGATGAACAAATTTTTTGAGTGTTGCCATATTTTTAGCAGATTTTTTTGTAAAACTTCTTAAATAATGCAAAAAATTTAAAAATTTTATCATAAAATAAGTTTGCTTACATTAAACATTCGATTTTTGGGTTTTAAAAAACTTAAACTTGGTTTAAGCGAGTTTAGTTAAACTTGCAAAAACAAAGATTAGCAAAAAATAATCTCATAATAAGAAACTTCAGCAAAAATCTTTAATTGTTATAAAAATTTTTTTGGAGTGTTGCCATATTTTTAGCAGATTTCAGTTTAACAAAGTTTAGTTAAAGTAGGAAATTAAAAGTTTAAGTAAGTATAACTACTAAATATGTTTGCAAATTAAGACAATATGAGTTTTTTATAAACAAATAAAAAAATCTAAAAAAAAATTTAAAGAAAACTTAAAATTTTAATGAATTTTTTTCTTTTTCAATTTTTCAAACTAATTGTACAAAAAAAAACTAGTTAATCACTGTCGCACTAACTCTCTCGCTCTGTCTTAAACGAATATAAATTGTGCATGTGTACATTTTTTCGGTGTATCTAGAGTCAATCTCAACCATTTGCCCCGACATGAGGGCGCTGCCAAAGCACTCCATCTTGTAGTGCGACCCGGTAAACCCTCGCCACGGCAATGATACTGTATAGATTGTGGCGGTGGATAGGGTGTGGTGGTAGTAGTTGTAGTCGTTGTTGTAGTGGTGGTAGTAGAAGTAGTTTTAATCGTTAATGAGGCCGTATCGTAATCATCATGTTCATCACTACTACTACTGCTGCTGCTATTGTCGATCATATTTTCATCGCTGTCATTTAAATCCTCCTCCATCGAACTGCTGCCTAAGTCAAGTTTATTGTATAGCGAGTCATTGTGATGTTTCGATTTCAAAGTTGATGAAGTTAGATTGTTATCTGAGGAAGTGGCAAAGTCCTGAATAAAAGCTTCCACGTCACAGCGTACTACAATGCGGTCACCTTGACAATAGATGAGAGAAAGATATACAGTTTATTAATATAGCAATATGTTTATCGCAAGATTATGAGTTTTCCTTACCTTCTATCAATAGATTGTAGGGCGGTAATTTGTGACAAGCCTTGGATGTCCTTAAAACCTCAAATTCCACACAGTATCTAAAAATATACAAAAATAACACTTAATTAACTAATATTATTATTATATTTTTAAACCTTAAACATGTTTTAAGTGAGTTTGGTTAAATCTGAAAAACAAGAGTCTATAGTCTAGTCTATAGTCTAGTCTATAGTCTAGTCTATAGTCTAGCCTATAGTCTAGTCTATAGTCTAGTCTATAGTCTAGTCTATAGTCTAGTCTATAGTC
>NC_060951.1:5934526-5937856 GCF_022045245.1 Lucilia cuprina
TCTGTTCTAGTTCTGTTCTAGTTCTGTTCTAGTTCTGTTCTAGTTCTGTTCTAGTTCTGTTCTAGTTCTGTTCTAGTTCTGTTCTAGTTCTGTTCTAGTTCTGTTCTATTTCTGTTCTAGTTCTGTTCTTGTTCTGTTCTTGTTCTGTTTTAGTTCTGTTGTAGTTCTGTTCTAGTTCTGTTCTAGTTCTGTTCTAGTTCTGTTTTAGTTCTGTTCTAGTTATGTTCTAGTTCTGTTCTAGTTCTGTTCTAATTCTGTTCTAGTTCTGTTCTAGTTCTGTTCTAGTTCTGTTCTAGTTCTGTTCTAGTTCTGTTCTAGTTCTGTTCTAGTTCTGTTCTAGTTCTGTTCTAGTTCTGTTCTAGTTCTGTTCTAGTTCTGTTTTAGTTATGTTCTAGTTCTGTTCTAGTTCTGTTCTAGTTCTGTTCTAGTTATGTTCTAGTTTTGTTCTAATTCTGTTCTAGTTCTGTTCTAGTTCTGTTCAAGTTCTGTTCTAGTTTTGTTATAGTTCCGTTCTAGTCCAGTTCTAGTTCAGGCTTAAATAACTTCCCTTAACAAATTTAATACAATTTTTTTGTCCAAAAAATTTTTTTTAAGTTCTGCAAAAAACATTTTGAAATGTCATATTTTTCAAGCTTAATTACATTTTATTTTCTAACTAAACCATAAAACACATGTTCTTAATTATTATTTATTAATTTCTTTAACCTTGCATATTTATGCGTGCCACTGCGGCGCTCGACTTAAAGCATTTAACTATCAATATTACTACAAAACAAACAACAATGTTCAAAAAACGTTTAATTAAAAACCCCAGTTCAAAAAGAAGACAAAACCAGAACCGAAAACAAACAAACGAAAAAACTGTAGGTCAGTTTTTTTAGATTCAAAAAATGTTAAATTATAGTTTCAAATACAGAGCTTTACTATACATTTGTTTTTATATATATTTTTTTGGATATTTTTATATATGTGTTATTTGTTTTTGTCAATTTTGTGTGTTTGCTTTTTTTTAGATGGCGAGAACGTGCTTTGTCATTTTTAATTAAATCCGCACATAAGTTGTTTGTGACAAATTTATATGAAAAAAGTGTACAAGAAACAGCATACTGAATAGACCAAAAAAATACTTAAATAAATTGTTTTATAGATTGTTAAACTTTTTGAGTTTAAAATCAAAATACATGATCTTATAGTTATTTTTCCGTTTATGATTTTTTTACTTAAAATTACATTTACAAATTACGCAATTTACAATCTTGCAAAAAAAAATTGCTTAACTAAACATTAATAGAATCAGAACAGAACTAGGACAGAACTAGAACAGAACTAAAACAAAACTAGAACAGAACTAGAACAGAACTAGAACAGAACTAGAACAAAACTAGAACAGAACAAGAACAGAACTAGAACAGAACTAGAACAGAACTAGAACAGAACTAGAACAGAACTAGAACAGAACTAGAACAGAACTAGAACAGAACTAGAACAGAACTAGAACAGAACTAGAACAGAACTAGAACAGAACTAGAACAGAACTAGAACAGAACTAGAACAGAACTAGAACAGAACTAGAACAGAACTAGAACAGAACTAGAACAGAACTAGAACAGAACTAGAACAGAACTAGAACAGAACTAGGACAGAACTAGAACAGAACTAGAACAGAACTAGAACAGAACTAGAACAAAACTAGAACAAAACTAGAACAGAACAAGAACAGAACAAGAACAGAACTAGAACAGAACTAGAACAGAACTAGAACAGAACTAGAACAGAACTAGAACAGAACTAGAACAGAACTAGAACAGAACTAGAACAGAACTAGAACAGAACTAGAACAGAACTAGAACAGAACTAGAACAGAACTAGAACAGAACTAGAACTAAACTAGAACTAAACTAGAACTGAACTAAAACTAAATGTAAGAAATGTTTAATTGCAATTTCAACAATTACAAAATCTAGTTCATCATTTGAATTTTCTGACATTTAGAATTTAAATTTTTTATCAGTCCACTTCTATTATAATAAAATATTTTTTTTATTTCGGTATAAAAAGATTGAAATTTGCATTAGAATTCCTTTTAACAAAAAAATTGCAATTGTATAAAAACAAATTTTTTAATAAATTCAACATTGAAATAGTTTTTAATTCAATTATTTAAACAGGTCATATTTCGCTTTTTAAAATTTCTCACTTACACTTTTTTGTTGAGATGGAATTTTGTTGAATAAAAATTCAAAAAATATTTATTTAACTATTCAAAAAATTTAATAAATTATTTAATTGTTTGTTATTTTTTCATGTTTTACAAGTAACTGCTTACAGAGACATGAATAAATCAAATCTTTTGTAAGTCTTTGAATGTTCATTGAGTTTTTTGTATTGTGTTGTGTGGTTTAATGTGAGTTTAATTGATCACACTTTTAAATGTGACGTTTTATACACATGAATTCATACATTATTTTATTATTATTACTGCTGACGTTTGAAATATATTTAAATACAAGCTCTCCTCATACAGACAAGCCCACATGAAAAATACTTAAGAACTATAATAAGCGTCATAAAATACGACAATATAACCCATTAAATAATAAACCACATCTCTCCAAGTTATATAAATAGACAACACAGAGAGATACAGAGAGAGAGCAATAAATATTATAAAACAATGTTGGTCCTTCGAATCCTTAAAGTGAGCATAGTTTAATTTCTTTAATAAATATTATTTAATCTATTTTCCTTTGATCTTTATTTTACCTTCGAGTCCTTTACATTGTCATATAAATCAAATCCCTTTAAAGGTATTTGCAATTATACATTGTTTTTGTTTATTTGATGCTTCATAATATTACAATTATTAACATTTGCAAGGAGAGACGACGACTAACTATTTAAAACAATTATACGCACTAATATGTCTTTTATCTTTCTTATCAGATTGTACATAACATATTATTTGTCATAATGTTTATGTTGATCATGATTGTATGATTTCAATTACACAATATTGTTTTACTGTCAAAGTATAAGGGTATAATTATGAATGAGTTTGCCATAAAAAGCTAAAGAATAAGAACTTATATAACATATTTGAACAGAACTAAAACATAAGTAGAACAGAACTAAAACAAAACTAGAACACAGCTAAAATAGAACTAGAACACAACTAGAACAGAACTAGAACTAGAACACAACTAGAACAGAACTAGAACAGACCTAGAACAGAACTAGAACAGAACTAGAACAGAACTAGAACAGAACTAGAACAGAACTAGAACAGAACTACAACAGAACTAGAACAGAACTAGAACAGAACTAGAACAG
>NC_060951.1:5937956-5971097 GCF_022045245.1 Lucilia cuprina
ATAGATAGATAGATAGATAGATAGATAGATAGATAGATAGATAGATAGATAGATAGATAGATAGATAGATAGATAGATAGATAGATAGATAGATAGATAGATAGATAAGTCGATAGATAGACAGATCTTATTACACAAAAACTTAAACTTTGTTTAGTTAAACTTGTTATTTAAAAGTTTAGTTAACTTTAATTTCAGATCTCCCTAAAGAAGTTATTAATATTAAGCTAAAAATATACTTAAGCCTGTATATTTTTTTGTTTTTCTCCACTTTCTTTGTTGGTATTAGAAAAATCCAACAACAACAACAAAACCAGCAACAAAATTCTTTATATCCTTTCAATATGTTTACATTATTAAATTAAAAAAAAAAAAAAAAACAAAAGAAAGCCTTCGAGTAATGTATTTTATTGTCTTTTACACTTAAGTGTTTTTTTTTGGGGTATGTATGTGTGTTTAACAAAAAAAAAAAAAACGACTTTGTTGTTGTGTGGGGTTTTTTGACATTAAAAAGTAAATTAAAAAATTTTCTGAAATTATAAAATATTTGTATGTTTCTTAAGGGAAATTAGCAAACAAAAATATTTTCATATTATAATAAAATTGTTTTGCTTAGAAGTGTTTGCCATACAACAAGAAAATCAATTAAAAAAGTTAAATATTCCTTTGAGTGACTGCTTATTAAAGGCATATGGAATTAATATATAATTTTAAACATAAAGAAATTAAAACATATCTATCTATCTTAAAACTTACAAAATCTTATTAAAAGAATTTGATAATAAAAACTTTTATTTTTTAAATGTATTTAACACCGGTTTGCTTTTGTTTTCTTTTATTTTTAAGTCAAGTTCAAATTTCATTTGTTTGTTGAATTGCAGTTTAATAAAACAGACAAAACATTGAACATGAAATGAGAGAATTGCAATTAAAACAGTTAAGTTTACTCACACATACACACACACACCTTAATACCGATTCCCAGTAAAACCACAAACAACATGTTTGTTATTGCAAAAAATGTGAGCAGAAAGAACAACAATAACCAGAGTTGATAAACCAAATTAAGAGAAGACATTATAAAGAACACATACAAGTGTTCTTTTTTTACTTTATTGTTGTTGTTTAATAAAAGATGGGGGTCTGAAGCAAGTCAAACGCAGGTAATACAACAAAAGGGTAATAAAAAGCAATTAAATTAAACTTAATGCTGGAAACCATAGAGAAGAAAAAACAAAACAAAAGAAAAATAAAAACTATTTTTAAATCACTTTAAACAATCATCAAGTAATGAAATTCTAAACAATTGTCAAAAGGAAATTAAATTATCATCAAACAACTAATAAAGGAAATTTTCAATATTGCAAAAACAAATTTAAATGCCTAAAGGTAAAATTTTGCTTTAAAAGAAAGAAAGGGAAAACGAATGTTAAGTTAGTTTAAAAAAAAAACAACAAATGAAGCAATTTCCGTTTCCTTATAACAAAAATGACAGTGTATCTATATGGGGGAGGAGAAAATGCGTAGTTGGTTTATTTAACAAATTGTTTATCAGTTAAAAAATTTTTTAATTAATCTCGATGTTAAGAAGAGCATTTTTTAATTAGAGGGGAAATTGCAGTTAGAATGTAAGAAATTTTTTCGGTGTTGCCATATGTTTGCAAGAAATTTAGAGAGAAAGCATAAAATTGAGTTAATGAAGTAACAAATTTGCAATTTTGGCATATGGTAAAGTTTTGAAGCAGAAAAACTAGTTTTGAGAACTTAAACTCGTTTAAAGCGGGTTTAGTTAAACTTGGTTTTTGCAAGTTTAGCGAAATTTAATACTGCTAATTAACATTTAGTGGAAAGACTTTCAATTTGGTGACAAAATTTTTGGAGTGTTGCCATATTTTTGTTAGAAATTTAAGCTAAAATTGTAGATTAAGGCAAAATATACAAAATTTTATCATTTTATTATTTAAATAAGCATTTTAAACCTAAATAACTTTTTTTTTGAAGATTTAAACTTTGTTTAAGCGAGTTTAGTTAAACTTGGTTATTGCAAGTTTAGCGAAATTTAATACTGCTAAATAACATTTAGTTGAAAGTCTATTAATTTGGTGATAAAATTTTTTAAGTGTTGCCATATATTTGTTAGAAATTTAAGCTAAAATTGTAGATTAAGGCAAAATATACAAAATTTTTTTTATTTTATTATTAAAGTAAGCGTTTTAAACCTAAATAACTAGTTTTTAAGACTTAAACTTTGTTTAGGCGAGTTTAGTTAAACTTGGTTATTGCAAGTTTAGCGAAATTTAATACTGCTAAATAATATTTAGTTGAAAGTCTTTTAATATGGTGACAAAATTTTTGGAGTGTTGCCATATTTTTGTTATAAATTTTCAATAAAATTTGAGATTAAGGCAAAAAATACAAAATTTTATCATTTTATTATTTAAATAAGCATTTTAAACCTAAATAACTATTTTTGAAGATTTAAACTTTGTTTAAGCGAGTTTAGTTAAACTTGGTTATTGCAAGTTTAGCGAAATTTAATACTGCTAAATAACATTTAGTTGAAAGTCTATTAATTTGGTGACAAAATTTTTTAAGTGTTGCCATATTTTTGTTAGAAATTTAAACTAAAATTGTAGATTAAGGCAAAATATATTTTTTTATTTTATTATTAAAGTAAGCGTTTTAAACCTAAATAACTAGTTTTTAAGACTTAAACTTTGTTTAGGCGAGTTTAGTTAAGCTTGGTTATTGCAAGTTTAGCTATATTTAATACTGCTAAATAATATTTAGTTGAAAGTCTTTTAATTTGGTGACAACATTTTTTCAATGTTGCCATATTTTTGTTAAAAATGTGCAATAAAATGTTCAAATTATTCAAACATATTAAATTTTAACACTTAATATCTAATATCTTAACTTGAAAATTGTATTTGCAAACAAATTTCTAGTGTTTTTTGTTGTTGTGGTTGTTGTTGTTATTTTATCTTTAGTTAACGGAAATTTTCAAGGAAATTCTTAAATGCATATTTAATTTTCCATCTCCAAATTGCCAACAGGTACTTAATAGAGATTTCTTGTTGTTTATGCTTAAACATCTATACCTTGAGCTAAAGTGTGTGGAATGGATGTATAAAGGAAATGTGTGTCTAGATTTATTTTATAAAGTTTTTTCCCCTTGGGTTGGGAGGCTATATAGTATAAATTTTCCTTTTCTTTAAGGAAACGGAAATCGAGCTACTTAAATGTTCAATTCCTTGGCACTTTTTCTTTGGGTATTAAAATTGAAAACAAAATTGTTTATACGCTTTATTACACGTTGACTTTTCAATAGAATTAAAATTATAGTTAAGGTATGTTAGCTGGGGTAGGTTGAGTGTTAGGGGGAGAAGGTTTTATTTGCCACCTTTATGCCATGATAAATGTTATTTACAGAATCATCATGACACTTTATCAAAGACTACTTTTGTTAAGTTTATTCTCTAAAAAAGGTGTGAAAATATTTAAATCAATTCCTTGAAATGATTTAGTCAAGTTGTTAGATGATTTTAGAGGGCAAAGAAAAGGTTGAGATTATAGAAATTTCCAAGAAATTTTCAATTATTTTTCTTGCATAGAAATCACTTTTAATAAGCTTTTATAAGTAATGCAGTTGAATAACATAAAATAATCAATGAATAATTTAAAATTTATGGAGTTTTAGGTTAAAATGTAGTTAGGAAAGCTTATAAAAAGGTAAAGAAAGTTTATTTACGTCGGAGGAATAACTTTAAAATGAAAAAGACTTTAAACTTGGTTAAAGCAAGTTTAGTTAATTTCGCTAGTGTAAAACAATTAACAGTGGAAATCTGATAATTTTGTGATAAAAATTTTGTGGTGTTGCCATATTTTAAAAGTTTGTTTTGTTAAAAAATGCAAATATGTCTTTGGAATAAAAAATACACCAAATATAGGTTACGGCAGCAGCATAAAACCCGAAAATGGCATTTTGAAATCTTAAACTTGCTTTAATTGAGTTTAGTTAAACTTGGAAAATGAAAGTTTAGCTAAATTTGATAACGTCTAACGACTTGACATCAAAAGTTATTTAATTTTGAGACAAAATTTTTTTTCAGAGTTGCCATATTTTTTAAGAAATTTTGAAAAATTTTGTTAGAAATCATTAAAAACCAAAAATTTCTTACTTTTTGTAATTAGTGATTAGTGTTGTATATGAAAACATAATTTTGAAGACTTAAACTTGCTTAAACCGAGTTTAGTTAAACTTGGAAAATGAAAGTTTAGCTAAATTTGATAACGTCTTACGACTTGACATCAAAAGTTATTTAATTTTGAGACAAAATTTTTTTCAGAGTTGCCATATTTTGTAAGAAATTTGAAAAAATATTTTTAAATATTATTAATAAACCAAAAATTTCTTACTTTTTGTAATAAGGTTTTAGTGTTATAACAAAAGATTAGATTTCAAGGACTTAAACTTGCTTAAACCGAGTTTAGTTAAACTAAGTAAATGAAAGTTTAACTAATTTTGATACTGTCTAACGACTTATCATCAAAAGTTATTTAATTCTCTGTTTTAAAATTTTTCAGAGTTGCCATATTTTGTAAGAAATTTTGGAAAAATATTGTTAGATAATATTATAAAGCAAAAATTTCTTACTTTTTGTAATAAGGGATTAGTGTTGTATATGAAAACATAATTTTGAAGACTTAAACTTGCTTAAACCGAGTTTAGTTAAACTTGGAAAATGAAAGTTTAGCTAAATTTGATAACGCCTAACGATTTGTCATTAAAAATTATTTAATTTTCAATTTAAATTTTTTTCAGAGTTGCCATATTTTGTAAGAAATTTGGTAAAAATATTGTTAGATATTAATAAAAAACAAACATTTTTGGCTTTTTGTAAAAAGGGATTAGTGATGTATATAAAAACACGATTTTGAAGACTTAAACTTGTTAAAATTGAGTTTAGTTAAACTAGGTAAATTCAAGTTTAACTAAATTTAATACTTTAATATTATTGGTATATAAAGATCTGCAAAGTTGGTGAGAAAATTTTTGAAGTATTGACATATTTTAGCAAGTAATTTAAGAAATTAAAAAAAATAGTTTAAAGCTTAAGTTTAAGTTAAAATTTCTTTAAGTGTAAGAATATATTAAAGTTGATTTGATAGCTTTTCTCAACAAATTATGTATGTGATATTAATACAACAATAATAACTTATACATATTGACATTAAATGCGAAAACAAATCGAATAATAACGACAATATGATGATGTATGTGTGTGTGTGTATACAACAACTACTTTGTATTTGAACAGTAGCAAGCAATAACCACAACAACAACTACAAAAGTTAGCAATAACACTAACAACTAATGAGTATAACAAGTGAGCGCAACTTACTTGAGACGATCAGTTGTGATACAAACGTGATACTGTTAAGATATAACAGCAAAAACAAACAGTAATTACGATTACGAAGAGATTAAAACGTATTAAGGAATTAAAGATAAAAAACGAAGCTTAAACATAGCATTAACATAAATATTTAAGAGAGTGTGAAGTTTTCATACAAATCATTAATAACTAAACACAATAAAGAAAAATAAAACATCACTACTATCAGTCAGCATCATATTGTAATAAAGCGTATTGTTTGGGGGTTAAGAAAAAAAGCATAAATGATGTTGAAATGAAATTAATTTAAATATGATTATGATTGTATGAAATATTAAGAAAAACAGAGAGGGGAGCAAAATGAATTGGTGACATAAATGACAAGAAAACAAATACAGAAAATCGTTTATGATAATGAAGTGTAAAATTTAAAGTTGTGATAAGATACATGTATGTTTTGTTGTTTTTGTTGTTGTTTTCTTTTTCCCTAAAGATAAATTAATTAATTGACATTATTAATGCGAAAAGAGAGAGTAATTGAAAAAGTAAAGAAAAAGGGGGGACAAATAAGTTCTTAAAGTGATAAAATTCCAGAAAAGATTTTGGAAATTTCCAAAGTTAACATGATTTGTGTCAAGTTTAAGTAAAAAAAAATTAAACTGATAATTTAAACAAAATTTTATAACTTACAAAATGTAAATGAAATCTGTTTTTAATTGCAAATTTTTAAAAAGTTCATTAAGCTTATTTTAATAAGAAGAAGAAAAATGTCATATAATTAATCATTTGTCTAACAGTGTCTAACAAAATAAATGTTTCAAAAAACCTAAAATTTTTTAAATTTTGTTAAAAAGTTCAAAAGTTTAAGATTTTTATCAAAACAAATCAAGCAAAACAACAAAACTAATATTTGCTTGCTACAAAAGTAACTAAAAACTAAATTTAAGACATCAACTAAAAGTTAATCAAAAAGTAATCATTTTGGTAGCAAAATTTTTTTAGTGTTGCCATAGTTTTTCAAGAAAAACGGTAAAAAAATTTTCAAATATAGCTTAAAGTAAAAACCGCTTACAGAAAATCATTGCTAAAACGTTGTAAACCCCATAAAACCAATTTTCAACTCTTAAACTTGGATTAAGCGAGTTTAGTTAAACTAGGAAATTGAAAGATTAACTAAATTTAAGACATCTAACTAAAAGTTAATCAAAAAATAACCATTTCGGTAGCAAAATTTTTTTAGTGTTGCCATAGTTTTTCAAGAAAAAAGGTAAAATATTTTCAAATATAGCTTAAAGTAAAAAACGAGTTCAGAAAATCATTGCTAAAACGTTGTAAACCTCAGAAAACCAATTTTTAAATCTTAAACTTGGATTAAGCGAGTTTAGTTAAACTTGGAAATTGAAAGATTAACTAAATTTAACCTTGCTAAACCATAGCTACACAAAAATCTAATAATTTCGAAGTAAAATTTTTTAGTGTTGCCATATTTTTTAAAGAAATTTTTTCTATAAACTCGGAAATCGAATGATTAGCTAAATTGTGTAGCACAAAGCAGTTAATAATTCAAAATTTAATATTTTTACAGAAAAAAATTTTTAGTGTTGCCATATTTTCTAAGAAAATTTTTCATATTTTCTTTAAAAAAAAACTCTAAAGAAAAAAATCGTTTAAAAATTATTATTAGAATATTGTTTAAAGCTTTTAAAACAATTTTCAAAACTTAAACTTTGTTTATCGGCTTTTAATTAAACTCTGAATATGAAAGATTAACTTTTTTTTTTTAGCTATATATTATTTATAAACCAAAAACTTGGTGGTTTTGTAATAACATTTCTTTAGTGTTAACATACAAATTTATTTTTTATTTAAAATTTCTCACGAAAAAAGAATTAAAACAAGTAAAATGTTTTAAATAACTTTTAAAAATTGTTTATATTTTGTTAGTTATTGTTTTAACTTTTATATTTTAATTACAAAGCCGTCATTTAAAGTTCAATTTCTAAATAAAATTTTTATATTTTTCTTATACTTATATTGTTTTCAAACACACAAACCGGTTTATCACGTTCTTACGTTATAAGCAAAATGAACAAAATAAATAATTTGCAATAATAAAAATATACAATAAAAAAAATCAATTAATTAATATAATAAATAAAACAAAAAACAACTAACAGCAAGTGCAACAGAGTTTACACAAGCAAAAGCAACAGCAACAACAAAATATATAATAAATACAAAAAAAATCAAAATATTTCATATAAAGAGCAGCCAATTTCATATGGCAACTCTTTAACGATAACAACAAAAAAAACCACCAAAGAGAAATTCTATTATCAATGTTAAAAATCAAAGTAAATCATAGACACAAATAAAAACAACTACAACAACAAAATAACAACGTAATCAAAACAAATGTCAAACATTTTTAATTAATACATAGTCAACACACACACATACATATAAACAAAATAAACCAAACAAAAAGAGCAACATCAAAAACGTTAGAAATATAAACAAAAAAACCACTGTTAAACCAGTCTACAGAGTCTTCAGTCTGCCTCTCTTTCCCATAAATGTCAAGACTTTATTGTTGCAAAAATTAACATAAACAAATATGTTTCTGATGTTTAAAATCAAATAAAATTAAATATTTCTATAAATAAAATAACATTTTTTTTAAAAAAACCCGAATTTCCAACAAAATGTTTTCAATAATTAAAACTCTTATTATTGCCGTGACATTATTTAACCGTGTCGTCAAGTGTCAAATGAATGTTGAGGCGGTAACGGAAACCATCACACCCACAAATTTAAAACCCTTAAGTAATGATGGGGCTATTGATGTTGCAAATGATTTAACAATTAATCAAATTCTTACAAATCTATCGATATTTAATGAAGAATCAAACGAATATGACACGAGCATCGTTTCAATGCTAGAGAATGTAACACATTCATGTCTACAAAGATGTATGGAGGAGGTGAGTGTTTTTATTATTAAGATTTCGTGCTTAATGTTAAGGTTTTTTTTAACAGAAATTCTTAAAATTTTTTTTAAATATCTTAATTTTGTTTAAAAATCATGTTTAATTGACAAAATGTGCTAAAACAGCGTTTTAGTGAAGACTTATTAAGTCGATAATATGTGATAGTTTGTTAATAGTTTTGTTCTAGTTCTGTTCTAGTTCTGTTATAATTCTGTTCTAGTTCTGTTCTAGTTCTGTTCTAGTTCTGTTCTAGTTCTGTTCTAGTTCTGCTCTAGTTCTGTTCTAGTTCTGTTCTAGTTCTGTTCTAGTTCTGTTCTAGTTCTGTTCTAGTTCTGTTCTAGTTCTGTTCTAGTTCTGTTCTAGTTCTGTTCTAGTTCTGTTCTGTTCTAGTTCTGTTCTAGTTCTGTTCTAGTTCTGTTCCAGTTCTGTTCTAGTTCTGTTCTAGTTCTGTTCTAGTTCTGTTCTAGTTCTGTTCTAGTTCTGTTCTAGTTCTGTTCTAGTTCTGTTCTAGTTCTGTTCTAGTTCTGTTCTAGTTCTGTTCTAGTTCTGTTCTAGTTCTGTTCTAGTTCTGTTCTAGTTCTGTTCTAGTTCTGTTCTAGTTCTGTTCTAGTTCTGTTCTAGTTCTGTTCTAGTTCTGTTCTAGTTCTGTTCTAGTTCTGTTCTAGTTCTGTTCTAGTTCTGTTCTAGTTCTGTTCTAGTTCTGTTCTAGTTCTGTTCTAGTTCTGTTCTAGTTCTGTTCTAGTTCTGTTCTAGTTCTGTTCTAGTTCTGTTCTAGTTCTGTTGTAGTTCTGTTGTAGTTCTGTTGTAGTTCTGTTGTAGTTCTGTTCTAGTTCTGTTCTAGTTCTGTTCTAGTTCTGTTCTAGTTCTGTTCTAGTTCTGTTCTAGTTCTGTTCTAGTTCTGTTCTAGTTCTGTTCTAGTTCTGTTCTAGTTCTGTTCTAGTTCTGTTCTAGTTCTGTTCTAGTTCTGTTTGTTCTAGTTCTGTTCTAGTTCTGTTCTAGTTCTGTTCTAGTTCTGTTCTAGATCTGTTCTAGTTCATTTCTAGTTCTGTTCTAGTTCAGTTCTAGTTCTGTTCTAGTTCAGTTCTAGTTCTGTTCTAGTTTTGTTCTAGTTCTGTTCTAGTTCTGTTCTAGTTCTGTTCTAGTTCTGTTCTGTTCTAGTTCTGTTCTAGTTCTGTTCTGTTCTAGTTCTGTTCTAGTTCTGTTCTAGTTCTGTTCTAGTTCTGTTCTAGTTCTGTTCTAGTTCTGTTCTAGTTCTGTTCTAGTTCTGTTCTGTTCTAGTTCTGTTCTAGTTCTGTTCTAGTTCTGTTCTAGTTCTGTTCTAGTTCTGTTCTAGTTCTGTTCTAGTTCTGTTCTAGTTCTGTTCTAGTTCTGTTCTAGTTCTGTTCTAGTTCTGTTCTAGTTCTGTTCTAGTTCTGTCCTAGTTCTGTTCTTGTTCTGTTCTAGTTTTGTTCTAGTTTTGTTCTAGTTCTGTTCTAGTTCTGTTCTAGTTCTGTTCTAGTTCTGTTCTAGTTCTGTTCTAGTTCTGTTCTAGTTCTGTTCTAGTTCTGTTCTAGTTCTGTTCTAGTTCTGTTCTAGTTCTGTTCTAGTTCTGTTCTAGTTCTGTTCTAGTTCTGTTCTAGTTCTGTTCTAGTTCTGTCCTAGTTCTGTTCTTGTTCTGTTCTTGTTCTGTTCTAGTTTTGTTCTAGTTTTGTTCTAGTTCTGTTCTAGTTCTGTTCTAGTTCTGTTCTAGTTCTGTCCTAGTTCTGTTCTAGTTCTGTTCTAGTTCTGTTCTAGTTCTGTTCTAGTTCTGTTCTAGTTCTGTTCTAGTTCTGTTCTAGTTCTGTTCTAGTTCTGTTCTAGTTCTGTTCTAGTTCTGTTCTAGTTCTGTTCTAGTTCTGTTCTAGTTCTGTTCTAGTTCTGTTCTAGTTCTGTTCTAGTTCTGTTCTAGTTCTGTTCTAGTTCTGTTCTTGTTCTGTTCTAGTTTTGTTCTAGTTCTGTTCTAGTTCTGTTCTAGTTCTGTTCTAGTTTTGTTTTAGTTCTGTTCTAGTTCTGTCCTAGTTCTGTTCTGATTCTATTAATGTTTAGTTAAGCAATTTTTTTTTTGCAAGATTGTAAATTGCGTAATTTGTAAATGTAATTTTAAGTAAAAAAATCATAAACGGAAAAATAACTATAAGATCATGTATTTTGATTTTAAACTCAAAAAGTTTAACAATCTATAAAACAATTTATTTAAGTATTTTTTTGGTCTATTCAGTATGCTGTTTCTTGTACACTTTTTTCATATAAATTTGTCACAAACAACTTATGTGCGGATTTAATTAAAAATGACAAAGCACGTTCTCGCCATCTAAAAAAAAGCAAACACACAAAATTGACAAAAACAAATAACATATATAAAAATATCCAAAAAAATATATATAAAAACAATGTATAGTAAAGCTCTGTATTTGAAACTATAATTTAACATTTTTTGAATCTAAAAAAACTGACCTACAGTTTTTTCGTTTGTTTGTTTTCGGTTCTGGTTTTGTCTTCTTTTTGAACTGGGGTTTTTAATTAAACGTTTTTTGAACATTGTTGTTTGTTTTGTAGTAATATTGATAGTTAAATGCTTTAAGTCGAGCGCCGCAGTGGCACGCATAAATATGCAAGGTTAAAGAAATTAATAAATAATAATTAAGAACATGTGTTTTATGGTTTAGTTAGAAAATAAAATGTAATTAAGCTTGAAAAATATGACATTTCAAAATTTTTTTGCAGAACTTAAAAAAAATTTTTTGGACAAAAAAATTGTATTAAATTTTGTTAGGGAAGTTATTTAAGCCTGAACTAGAACTGGACTAGAACGGAACTATAACAAAACTAGAACAGAACTTGAACAGAACTAGAACAGAACTAGAACAGAATTAGAACAAAACTAGAACATAACTAGAACAGAACTAGAACAGAACTAGAACAGAACTAGAACATAACTAAAACAGAACTAGAACAGAACTAGAACAGAACTAGAACAGAACTAGAACAGAACTAGAACAGAACTAGAACAGAACTAGAACAGAACTAGAACAGAACTAGAACAGAACTAGAACAGAACTAGAACAGAATTAGAACAGAACTAGAACAGAACTAGAACATAACTAGAACAGAACTAAAACAGAACTAGAACAGAACTAGAACAGAACTAGAACAGAACTACAACAGAACTAAAACAGAACAAGAACAGAACAAGAACAGAACTAGAACAGAAATAGAACAGAACTAGAACAGAACTAGAACAGAACTAGAACAGAACTAGAACAGAACTACAACAGAACTAGAACAGAACAAGAACAGAACTAGAACAGAACTAGAACAGAACTAGAACAGAACTACAACAGAACTAGAACAGAACAAGAACAGAACAAGAACAGAACTAGAACAGAACTAGAACAGAACTAGAACAGAACTAGAACAGAACTAGAACAGAACTAGAACAGAACTAGAACAGAACTAGAACAGAACTAGAACAGAACTAGAACAGAACTAGAACAGAACTAGAACATAACAAGAACAGAACTAAAACAGAACTAGAACAGAACTAAAACAGAACTAGAACATAACTAAAACAGAACTAGAACAGAACTAGAACAGAACTAGAACAGAACTAGAACAGAACTAGAACAGAACTAGAACAGAACTAGAACAGAACTAGAACAGAACTAGAACAGAACTAGAACAGAACTAGAACAGAACTAGAACAGAACTAGAACAGAACTAGAACATAACTAGAACAGAACTAAAACAGAACTAGAACAGAACAAGAACAGAACTAGAACAGAACAAGAACAGAACTAGAACAGAACTAGAACAGAACTAAACAGAACTAGAACAGAACTAGAACAGAACTAGAACAGAACTAGAACAGAACTAGAACAGAACTAGAACAGAACTAGAACAGAACTAGAACAGAACTAGAACAGAACTAGAACAGAACTAGAACAGAACTAGAACAGAACTAGAACAGAACTAGAACAGAACTAGAACAGAACTAGAACAGAACTAGAACAGAACTAGAACTAGAACAGAACTAGAACAGAACTAGAACAGAACTAGAACAGAACTAGAACAGAACTAGAACAGAACTAGAACAGAACTAGAACAGAACTAGAACAGAACTAGAACAGAACTAGAACAGAACTAGAACTAGAACAGAACTAGAACAGAACTAGACTAGAACAGAACTAGAACAGAACTAGAACAGAACTAGAACAGAACTAGAACTAGAACAGAACTAGAACAGAACTAGAACAGAACTAGAACAGAACTAGAACAGAACTAGAACAGAACTAGGACAGAACTAGAACAGAACTAGAACAGAACTAGAACAGAACTAGAACAGAACTAGAACAGAACTAGAACAGAACTAGAACAGAACTAGAACAGAACTAGAACATAACAAGAACAGAACTAGAACAGAACTAGAACAGAACTAGAACAGAACTAGAACAGAACTAGAACAGAACTAGAACAGAACTAGAACAGAACTAGAACAGAACTAGAACAGAACTAGAACAGAACTAGAACAGAACTAGAACAGAACTAGAACAGAACTAGAACAGAACTAGAACTAAACTAGAACTAAACTAGAACTGAACTAAAACTAAATGTAAGAAATGTTTAATTGCAATTTCAACAATTACAAAATCTAGTTCATCATTTGAATTTTCTGACATTTAGAATTTAAATTTTTTATCAGTCCACTTCTATTATAATAAAATATTTTTTTTATTTCGGTATAAAAAGATTGAAATTTGCATTAGAATTCCTTTAAACAAAAAATTGCAATTGTATAAAAACAAATTTTTTAATAAATTCAACATTGAAATAGTTTTTAATTCAATTATTTAAACAGGTCATATTTCGCTTTTTAAAATTTCTCACTTACACTTTTTTGTTGAGATGGAATTTTGTTGAATAAAAATTCAAAAAATATTTATTTAACTATTCAAAAAATTTAATAAATTATTTAATTGTTTGTTATTTTTTCATGTTTTACAAGTAACTGCTTACAGAGACATGAATAAATCAAATCTTTTGTAAGTCTTTGAATGTTCATTGAGTTTTTTGTATTGTGTTGTGTGGTTTAATGTGAGTTTAATTGATCACACTTTTAAATGTGACGTTTTATACACATGAATTCATACATTATTTTATTATTATTACTGCTGACGTTTGAAATATATTTAAATACAAGCTCTCCTCATACAGACAAGCCACACATGAAAAATACTTAAGAACTATAATAAGCGTCATAAAATACGACAATATAACCCATTAAATAAAAACCACATCTCTCCAAGTTATATAAATAGACAACACAGAGAGATACAGAGAGAGAGCAATAAATATTATAAAACAATGTTGGTCCTTCGAATCCTTAAAGTGAGCATAGTTTAATTTCTTTAATAAATATTATTTAAATCTATTTTCTTTGATCTTTATTTTACCTTCGAGTCCTTTACATTGTCATATAAATCAAATCCCTTTAAAGGTATTTGCAATTATACATTGTTTTTGTTTATTTGATGCTTCATAATATTACAATTATTAACATTTGCAAGGAGAGACGACGACTAACTATTTAAAACAATTATACGCACTAATATGTCTTTTATCTTTCTTATCAGATTGTACATAACATATTATTTGTCATAATGTTTATGTTGATCATGATTGTATGATTTCAATTACACAATATTGTTTTACTGTCAAAGTATAAGGGTATAATTATGAATGAGTTTGCCATAAAAAGCTAAAGAATAAGAACTTATATAACATATTTGAACAGAACTAAAACATAAGTAGAACAGAACTAAAACAAAACTAGAACACAGCTAAAATAGAACTAGAACACAACTAGAACAGAACTAGAACTAGAACACAACTAGAACAGAACTAGAACAGACCTAGAACAGAACTAGAACAGAACTAGAACAGAACTAGAAAAACTAGAACAGAACAGAACTAGAACAGAACTACAACAGAACTAGAACAGAACTAGAACAGAACTAGAACAGAACTAGAACAGAACTAGAACAGAACTAGAACAGAACTAGAACAGAACTAGAACAGAACTAGAACAGAACTAGAACAGAACTAGAACAGAACTAGAACAGAACTAGAACAGAACTAGAACAGACTAGAACAGAACTAGAACAGAACTAGAACAGAACTAGAACAGAACTAGAACAGAACTAGAACAGAACTAGAACAGAACTAGAACAGAACTAGAACAGAACTAGAACAGAACTAGAACAGAACTAGAACAGAACTAGAACAGAACTAGAAACAGAACTAGAACAGAACTAGAACAGAACTAGAACAGAACTAGAACAGAACTAGAACAGAACTAGAACAGAACTAGAACAGAACTAGAACAGAACTAGAACACAGAACTAGAACAGAACTAGAACAGAACTAGAACAGTACTAGAACAGAACTAGAACAGAACTAGAACAGAACTAGAACAGAACTAGAACTAGAACAGAACTAGAACTAGAACAGAACTAGAACTAGAACAGAACTAGAACTAGAACTAGACCACAACTAGAACAGAACTAGAATACAACTAGAACACAACTAGAACACAACTAGAACACAACTAGAACACAACTAGAACACAACTAAAACAGAGCTAGAACACAACTAGAACAGAACTAGAGCAGAACTAGAACAGAACTAGAACAGAACTAGAACAGAACTAGAACAGAACTAGAACAGAACTAGAACAGAACTAGAACAGAACTAGAACAGAACTAGAACAGAACTAGAACACAACTAAAACAGAGCTAGAACACAACTAGAACAGAACTAGAGCAGAACTAGAACAGAACTAGAACAGAACTAGAACAGAACTGGAACAGAACTAGAACAGAACTAGAACAGAACTAGAACAGAACTAGAACAGAACTAGAACAGAACTAGAACAGAACTAGAACAGAACTAGAACAGAACTAGAACAGAACTAGAACAGAACTAGAAGAGAATTAAAACAGAAATACAACAGAATATTCCATAGTCTGGACTATAAAATAGTATATAGTCTGGTGTATAGAATATTATTTAGTTTGGACTATAGAATAGGCTATAGGCTAGACTATAGAATAGTATATAGTCTGGACTATAGAATAGTCTATAGTGTGGACTATAGAATAGTCTATAGTCTGGATTATAGAATAGTCTATAGTCTGGACTATAGAATAGTCTAAGGTCTAGACTATAGAATAGTCTAAGGTCTAGACTGTAGAATAGTCTAAGGTCTAGACTATAGAATAGTCTAGACTATAGAATAGTTTATAGTCTGGACTATAGAATAGTCTATAGTCTGGACTATTGAATAGTCTATAGCCTAGACTATAGAATAGTTTATAGTCTAGACTATGGAATAGTGTATAGTCTAGACTATGGAATAGTCTATAGTCTAGGCTATAGAATAGTCTATAGTCTAGAGTATAGAATAGTCTATAGTCTAGAGTATAGAATAGTCTATAGTCTAGACTATAGAATAGTCTATAGTCTGGACTGTAGAGTAGTCTATAGTCTGGACTATAGAATAGTCTAAAGTCTGGACTATAGTGTAGCTTGTATTCTGAAATTAGGACCCTACTGGACTTATGTTCTAAGTATAGTGTTGTGTATGCTATAGATAAGTTTCAAGTCTATATAATAAGTAGTATGTATACTGAAGTTTAGATTTAGAATAGTTTTGCCATTTAAGCCCTTTTTCGTCCATATCTAATAAACAATTGTTTTTCATAAATCTTCACATTATGAGTCTATAGTATATGACACAATTATATCATATTACATGTAATAGACTTAAACAACTGTATTTAATTCTCAATCTCATACCGGCATAAT
This sequence comes from Lucilia cuprina, assembly GCF_022045245.1. Lineage (NCBI taxonomy): Eukaryota > Metazoa > Arthropoda > Insecta > Diptera > Calliphoridae > Lucilia > Lucilia cuprina. The sequence continues at coordinate 5,954,227 of NC_060951.1, forward strand.
TTGCATAATTAAAATGTCACAGTAGGAATGTTAGTCAGTATGTATGTCGTTTTATACAACTGTCTGTTTGTCTGTCTGTCTGCCTGCTTACCACTCAACAAATGCTTGTTGTTTTTTTTTTTTGTTAAGTGAGTGAGAGCGCGTGTGTGTTTAAGTTTTATTTTCATGAATGAATAGAGTCTAAAGATGAAGCGTTTTTTTTTCTTTCGAAAAATAAAACTTAGAATTTATTGTGTTTTTTTTTTGTTTCTATAAAGCATTTTTTCTTTGTTACATTTTTCAGCAATCACATGTCTAAAGTCACAGATCACAACGCATCACATTTCATAGAACATACGACTGATTCAGAAGTTACAACTAAAATCCGTCATAAATTATAGAAAAAGTGTGGAAAAAGAAAACCAAAGTCTTTATTCATCTTGTTTGGTTTCTAGTTTGAGGAGTTAAAGAATGTATGTGCTAGAGATTAAACTAAAGATTGTAATGGGTAGGGGTTAATGTTTATAGAGGGCCAACAGGGCTGTCAGACTGCATGACAGACAGCCTGACAGACAGACAGACAGTTGAGGCAATTTAAAAAGAATATTAGCTAATGGAATTAGCTCATGTTGAATAATGTACATATATATGAAAAACTAAAGGGGAAACCTCAGACAAATGCATAAATGTCGACAATTACGCATACAGTGATTTTACACTTATAAAAACTATTCGCAAAAAGTATTATTATTCTCAGCTTCTACGAGGTTTGATTTAAATCTCTACTTTTTCTCCGTGTACTTGGGTTTTATCGTTTCATTCTACATCTAAAGCTCTTTTCTATTGTTTAGCTAAGATTTGCTTTTGCAAATTAAAATGTTATTATTAATATTGTATTGTTTCTAATAAACTTAATACGTAACGTTTGAAATTAGCATAATTAAATATTCTTTATAAATATTTAAACTATTTTAAACTTGTTTTTTAAATTATAATTAAAACAATCAAAATAAAAAAAACTATCACGTGCTTGATTTAAGGTTTTTGCAATGAATTAAAAAAAAATAGAAACAAAACAGAGCTTGAAAAGAACTAGAAGAGAACTAGAACAGAATTAGAACAGAACTAGAACAGAACTAGAACAGAACTAGAACAGAACTAGAACAGAACTAGAACAGAACTAGAACAGAACTAGAACAGAACTAGAACAGAACTAGAACAGAACTAGAACAGAACTAGAACAGAACTAGAACAGAACTAGAACAGAACTAGAACAGAACTAGAACAGAACTAGAACAGAACTAGAACAGAACTAGAACAGAACTAGAACAGAACTAGAACAGAACTAGAACAGAACTAGAACAGAACTAGAACAGAACTAGAACAGAACTAGAATACAACTAGAACACAACTAGAACACAACTAGAACAGAGCTAGAACACAACTAGAATACAACTAAAACACAACTAGAACAAAACTGGAACAGAACTAGAACAGAACTAGAACAGAACTAGAACAGAACTAGAACAGAACTAGAACAGAACTAGAACAGAACTAGAACAGAACTAGAACAGAACTAGAACAGAACTAAAACAGAACTAGAACAGAACTAGAACAGAACTAGAACAGAACTAGAACAGAACTAGAACAGAACTAGAACAGAACTAGAACAGAACTAGAACAGAACTAGAACAGAACTAGAACAGAACTAGAACAGAACTAGAACAGAACTAGAACAGAACTAGAACAGAACTAGAACAGAACTAGAACAGAACTAGAACAGAACTAGAACAGAACTAGAACTAGAACAGAATTAGAACAGAACTAGAACACAACCAAAACTGAACTAGAACAGAACTAGAAAAGAACTAGAAAAGAACTAGAACAGAACTAGAAGAGAATTAAAACAGAAATACAACTGGCTATAGAATAGTCTGGTGTATAGAATATTCTATAGTCTGGTGTATAGAATATCCTATAGTCTGGACTATAGAATAGTCTATAGTTTGGACTATAGAATAGTCTATAGTTTGGACTATAGAATAGTCTATAGGCTAGATTAAAGAATAGTATATAGTCTGGACTATAGAATAGTATATAGTCTGGACCATAGAGTAGAATATAGTCTGGACTATAGAGTAATCTATAGTCTCGACTATAGAGTAGTCTATAGTCTCGACTATAGAGTAGTCTATAGTCTGGAGTACAGAATAGTCTATAGTGTGGAGTACAGAATAGTCTATAGTCTGGAGTACAGAATAGTCTATAGTCTGGAGTACAGAATAGTCTATAGTCTGGAGTACAAAATAGTCTATAGTCTGGAGTACAGAATAGTCTATAGTCTGGACTATAGAAAAGTCTATAGTCTGGACTATAGAATAGTCTAGAGTCTGGACTAAATAATAGTCTATAGTCTGGACTAAAGAATAGTCTATAGTCTGGACTATAGAATTGTCCATAGTCTGGACTATAGAATAGTCTATCGTTTGGACTACAGAATAGTCTATTGGCTGGACTATAGAATAGTGTATAGTCTGGACTATAGAATAGTGTATAGTCTGGACTATGGAATAGTCTAAAAAGAACTAGAACAGAATTAGAACAGAACTAGAACAGAACTAGAACAGAACTAGAACAGAACTAGAACACAACTAGAACAGAACAAAAGATATTATCTAAGTTTTCTAGAACAAATTTATTTTTCTACATTTCATCTAATATTATTAATATATTAATTAAAACAACAAGAAATATTCTTCCTCATTTCCTACAACCTTGTGCGTCAACCTCAATAAAAAACACAAGACAATTCCTTGTCAATTAACAGCAGCGTCATGGGGTTTTCATCATCATGATCTACTACTTCCACTTAAAAAGTCTCCTGCCCTACTCTCTGCCATCAGTTCTAAACAAAACTAAATAAATATAATAGGCGGGATTTTTTTCGTTTCATTTTTTTGTTAATGTATTTAATTTATTTATAAGAATTTTAAAAAGATTAACAACGGCTGACTGACTGCAACTACGTTTGGGGTCAGTTGAAAATAATTAACTTTGAAAAATTTCGTAGGAAAATAATCTCAATTATGTTAATTAAGTAATAATGACTGTAATTATTAGAATAAAATTTAAATTAAATAAATTTTAATAATTATTACAAAATAAATATAAAATGATATTTTAATAATTTTAATGAAATTTCTTTTTTATAGGAAACTTCGTTTTTAAATGATTTTGGTCTTAAATGCAAAGTGGGTGAAAATCGACCAGAATGTTATCGAGCAAGGGTAAGTAGTACAATAAAGAATCTTAATAAAAAAGTATAAAAATTAATATATTTTAGTTGCTATTTAATGCTAATATGTTTTGAGGGCAATTTTAATACTTTTTAAAAAGGTAGTATTTCTACTACTATTTTCAACTGTAATAAAATTGAATTTTTTGTAATATTTTCCGTTCGTTATATTATTTAAAAAATTTTGACAATATTTAAAAATTTTTTTCTTTAAAATTAAGGAATTTTTTGTTAAAAAGTAGTATTTTTAGTACTTTTTTAAAAAAGTTAAAATATGAAAATTATTTGATTTTTGTTTTTATTTAATGTTAATATGTTTTTAGCACAATTTTAATACTTTTTAAAAAAGTAGTATTTCTACTACTATTTTAAATTTTAATAAAATATATTTTTTTGTAAATGTTTTCATTCATTATTTTAATAAAAAAAATTTGACATTATTTTAAATTTTTTTCTTTAAAATTAAGGAATTTGTTATTAAAAAGTAGTATTTTTAGTACTTTTTTAAAAAAGTTCAATTACGAAAATTATTTAATTTTTGTTTTTATTTAATGTTAATATGTTTTCAGCACAATTTTAATACTTTTTTAATATGTTAATATGTTTTTAGCACAATTTTAATACTTTTTCAAAAAGTAGTATTTCTACTACTATTTAAAACTTCTTTTAAATGAAATTTTTTGTAGTATTTTCCGTTCGTTATTTTATTTAAAAAATGTTGACAATATTTTAAAATTTTTTTCTTTAAAATTAAGGAATTTTTTGTAAAAAAGTAGTATTTTTAGTACTTTTTTAAAAAAATAAAAGTATGGAACTTATTTTATTTTTGTTTTTATTTAATGTTAATATGTTTTGAAGGCAATTTTAATACTTTTTTAAAAAAGTAGTATTTCTACTACTATTTTAAACTTTAATAAAATTATTTTTTTTGTAATATTTTCCGTTCATTGTCTTATTTTAAAATTTATGATAATATTTTAAAAATTTTTTCTTTAAAATTAAGAATGTTTTTGTGAAAAAGTAGTATATTTAGTACTTTTTTGAAAATTTTAAATTAAGTAAATTTCTATATTTGCTTTATTAATACGTTTAAATTATTTAATTTGTCAATTTTAAGAGTTTTTTTTTAAAAAGTAGTAGAAATACTACTTTTTTGTAAAATTCTGCAATTTGTTATTTTCTTTAAAATTTAACAATTTTACATGGTTTTAAACGGGAATTTAAGTTTTTTTGTTTTTAAATTTAAGTATTGTTGTTGTTTCTTTGAAACTTAAGTACAATTTACAACATTTTCCCACAAGGTTTTTGTTTTTGTTTTCTTTGTTTTTTTGCAGTTAAACTAAAATTCCATTGCCAATGACTTTAATAAAATTTCACAATAAAGTCATTACATTTTATTACACACACACACATAAAACCAACCATAAAGAACAGACAGAAAAAAACAAAGATATTTTGTGTCACAAGGACATTTTGCACATGAAATTTGAGACAGAATGTAGAAAAAAAAATAAATGAACATGTTTCTACATGTTGCAAGTGCGAGTATTAACATTGTAATAACACTAGACACCTTGACGTCAGACAATGAATTAAAGTTAGAAGTACAGAAAAATACCTCAAGAATGATGGTCACATATATGTGAGACAAAACAAAAGAAATTTAATACCCTTAATGGGTTCTTGTTTCTTTTGTCCCCCTGACCCCCTGTCTTTGTAAAACCCTTCTCACTAATGATGAGAATATTTAAGGTTTTGTTTTTTGTTTAAAAGTTGTTGAACAATTAACAACCACAAAATTCAATATTATCTTTACAAACTACTTTTTTTCCTTTCACTGTAGAAGTTTTGTTCCTTTTTTGTAATTGTTGTTGTTATTGTTTTTAAATATAAATATCTTTTTATTTGTTTTTAATTTTTTTTTTAAATTCATCTTTTGTTCTATTTCTTTTTTCTCTCTTCAGTGTTTTAAGGGTTGTGAACTGTGGTGGCATGCCTTAAAAGAATTTGAACCTTGCCAGGAAGCATGTGTAAGTATTCGCACTTGTTATGCACTAAGTACTAGAGGTGTGTAAGTATTTTATGTGTGTGAAAAGTATGAATTTCGAAGGATTAAATACAGACTAAACGAGAGATGCCACATAATTGGAAAAACACTAGATAAATATTTGCAGAGAAAGAGTTCACTTACTTACTAACTGACTATAGTTTAGCCTATGGTCAACTGTAAAGGATACAGTTGACCACAGTCGAGATTATAGACTAGACTGTATTCTATAGTCTAGACTGTATTCTAATCTATAGTCTAGTCCATAGTCAAGTCTATAGTCTTGTCCATAGTCTATTCTATAGTCTACTCTATAGTCTACTCTATAGTCTAGTCTATGGTCTAATCTATGGTCTAGTCTATACTCTAGTCTATAGTCTAGTCTATAGTCTAGTCTATAGTCTAGTCTATAGTCTAGTCTATAGTCTAGTCTATAGTCTAGTCTATAGTCTAGTCTATAGTCTAGTCTATAGTCTAGTCTATAGTCTAGTCTATAGTCTAGTCTATAGTCTAGTCTATAGTCTAGTCTATAGTCTAGTCTATAGTCTAGTCTATAGTCTAGTCTATAGTCTAGTCTATAGTCTAGTCTATAGTCTAGTCTATAGTCTAGTCTATAGTCTAGTCTATAGTCTAGTCTATAGTCTAGTCTATAGTCTAGTCTATAGTCTAGTCTATAGTCTAGTCTATAGTCTAGTCTATAGTCTAGTCTATAGTCTAGTCTATAGTCTAGTCTATAGTCTAGTCTATAGTCTAGTCTATAGTCTAGTCTATAGTCTAGTCTATAGTCTAGTCTATAATCTAGTCTAGTCTATAGTCCAGTCTATAGTCTGATCTATAGTCTAGTCTATAGTCTAGTCTGTAATCTAGTATATAGTCTAGTCTATAGTCTAGTCTATAGTCTAGTCTATAGTCTAGTCTATAGTCTAGTCTATAGTCTAGTCTATAGTCTAGTCTATAGTCTAGTCTATAGTCTAGTCTATAGTCTAGTCTATAGTCTAGTCTATAGTCTAGTCTATAGTCTAGTCTATAGTCTAGTCTATAGTCTAGTCTATAGTCTAGTCTATAGTCTAGTCTATAGTCTAGTCTATAGTCTAGTCTATAGTCTAGTCTATAGTCTAGTCTATAGTCTAGTCTATAGTCTAGTCTATAGTCTAGTCTATAGTCTAGTCTATAGTCTAGTCTATAGTCTAGTCTATAGTCTAGTCTATAGTCTAGTCTATAGTCTAGTCTATAGTCTAGTCTATAGTCTAGTCTATAGTCTAGTCTATAGTCTAGTCTATAGTCTAGTCTATAGTCTAGTCTATAGTCTAGTCTATAGTCTAGTCTATAGTCTAGTCTATAGTCTAGTCTATAGTCTAGTCTATAGTCTAGTCTATAGTCTAGTCTATAGTCTAGTCTATAGTCTAGTCTATAGTCTAGTCTATAGTCTAGTCTATAGTCTAGTCTATAGTCTAGTCTATAGTCTAGTCTGTAGTCTAGTCTATAGTCTAGGTATAGTCTAGTCTATAGTCTAGTCTATAGTCTAGTCTATAGTCTAGTCTATAGTCTAGTCTATAGTCTAGTCTATAGTCTAGTCTATAGTCTAGTCTATAGTCTAGTCTATAGTCTAGTCTATAGTCTAGTCTATAGTCTAGTCTATAGTCTATAGTCTAGTCTATAGTCTAGTCTATAGTATATAGTCTAGTCTATAGTCTAGTCTATATAGAAAAAGGTAGTATTTCTAAAATCTGGTAACTCTTCTATGCTTTCTATTTGTAAAAAGTAGTATTTGTGCCTTCTTAACTTTGCTCCGTTTTCATTTTAATTTAAAACTCAGTTTTGCTGTAAACAACTAACAACAAAAAAATTTCAATAATTTTTTCTCACACATACTTTGCTGTTTTCGTTTTTCTGCTTCTTTTATGCTGTTTCTGCTGTTTCACAACAGTCCTCAACACAATTTTATCCTTTTGATTTACCGTGTATTTCCGCTTGTGAGACCACCCAAAGGCAGTATTGGCATTTGCAACGTTTACATGTTGAACGTTTATTAACAACAGCAACTATGTCCACAACAAAGTCAAAGGCGATGTCTGCAACAACAACAACAACTACTACCACCACTTCACTTCAACCGCAGCTGTTGCATGATAATGAAACTTTGAATACATTGACACTTAAATGGCCCATAACTACAGCAACGACATCACTTTTGCCGGCACTATATATGGCCAGCAGACCATTTAATATACAATACCAATATGTGTTAAGTGCTAAAACAACAACAATAACATCAAGGCCAGCGGCAGCCTCGGTAACAGTCATCACAACATCATCATCACCGGCTTTAGCTGTTAATGACACCCCAGACATCAATAGTAGCGAAGGAGTAGGCAGTCAACAACAGTCCAAACAGCATGTCGAACTAGAAGACCAAAAATCATCTCTACTAAAACATAACGATAAAGGCGATAAACATGATAATGTTGCTGATGATGTTGACGATGACGAGAACAATGACGATTTTGAAAATGATGCTGTTGTTGAGCAAAATGGAGAAGAAGTTGCAAAACGTAGCCAACAAGAGCCAGAAGAACAATGGTGGAATTTAGCAGACTATAATTGTAATGAGAATTTTGAATGTGACATAATGGATGGTTTAATGCCGTATACATCATATAAGGTAAGAGGATTTTTTGTCACTGTAAGTTATTAAGAGGATAATAAATACTTTTTGAGGCAGCAAAAGCTTAAATGTTTATTAAAGCAAAAATTCATGGGGAAAGAAATATAATTTAAGAAACTTTCTAGTAAATGAAAAAGTGTTTATGTTTTTTTTTTGAGTAAATTATGTTGGAAGTTGGTAAAAGCTTTAAAAAAGAGCTTTAGTAACGCAAAAAGCTATTTCTAATGAAATTTAGTCTAATAGAAAAAGTTTTTTAAGAGCTTTAGGATGTTTTCTTTTTAAGTTTTCATCTAATTTTAAAATATTCTTTTCAGTTTCGTTTCGAGTTACCATTTGGCGACAATTTATATGATGTCCTGTACTCATCAGCTTCTGAAATCTATACCACACCCGCCCTAGGTCGGCCCATATCAAAGCCGATTATTACACAGACATTAGCTTTAGATGAAACACATATTGTTGTCTTTTGGCAGCCGGGAAAATTTACAAATGGTCCTTTAACCAACTATAAGGTGATGTTAAAGGCCACCGAGAGCAATGAACAATTTGAAAATGTAAGTTAAGTTTAACTAATTAAGTTTAAATTAAGTTGAAAGCTTTTTTTCGCAGAAGCATAAACAACTATTACCTCCCACGGCAAGCTATCACATCTTCTCCAAACTTTTACCTTTTACCTCATACACTCTCCATTTAAGTATGATTAATGCTGAAGGTGAGGGTCCCTGGTCGGAGGTTAATGTTACCACAAAAGCTTTAAAAGCTCCTCAAATAAATTGGATGATTTAAATACTTTACTCATAGCGGGAGAATATAGTATAGTGATGAAATCGTTGGATCCTTGGTAGAAAGTAGGGTCTTGTATAAAAGTGAGGAGATTCTAACCGATTTTGATGTTCATCAATATACCAAACGTTTATTTGTTATAAATAAAAAGGGAGTGGTTGTAAGGTGGGTGTTAACGAATAAGCTTTTAACTTAGAGCTTTTGTCTAAAAGCTTTCTTTCTTTTACCAGTTTGTTTATAGATGATTCAGCCAATTATACGTTATTGAATTTACTGGAAGAAGAATCAGGTTTTGTACCCTCTAAGCTGGCAGTGGATTGGTTAAATCAAAAGCTTTATGTGGCAGGAGGGGTGAGTGAATAAGTGAAAAGCTTTTTTGAATTTTTAGCTTATGTTATGTTTTGTCTTTTAGACTTCTATTGCTAATAGTTGGATATTGAAACGTTTAGATTTTAATGGTTCCAATGTTGAATTGCTGGTGCCCTCTTTAAAGCCTTTAAAGCATTTACATATAGATCCCTTAAATGGCTGGATATTTGCCTCAACTGAAAGCTTTCAATTAAGCCGCATTAATCTTAAAACATTTAAGGTTTCTCAATATATATTACCCTTTGAACTAGAGCACTTTTCCAATCAATATCATTCATATCTATTAAATGCTTATAATGCCAAAGAACGTTCTATATATGAGCTTTCTTATGATAGTAAATTCAAGGAGCAGAAGTCATGGAATGTTAGTTCAAATTTCCAAGGAGATATTTTGTGGTTTGACACTTTCGAAAATTGGCTTATCATGACCAATGGTTCGCATTTATTGAGACAGCATATGGAGGGTCAACAAGAAGTGGATATATTGGGTTTTAAGGAGATAGAATGGTGTTGGAAGTTAATGCCTTTGATGTCAACGAGTCTAAAGAACTATATACAGCCCTTACCCAAACCCTTAAAAGAACCGGAAAACGTACAGGCTGTGTTATCACCCAACAAGGCTAAAATTTCCTGGCTGTCTCCTCAGCGATTGAAAAAATTTCAATCAAAGGCCTCTTGGCAAAATTGGGAATATGAATTGGATATATTGGATGTCTCGAGTAATAATGCTTTCAATATACGCAGTATTAAGTCCACCCATTTCCAGGTGGAACGTTTACAAGCCAATAATTTATACAAAATCAAAGTGAGAGCTTTATTAAATGCCCCCAATCGACAAGGTTTGAGTGCTACAACCAGTGAATGGTCGCAGGAGTTATTGACCCGCACCTGGCCTATGGGTGATCATCATTTTTTATGGGCTAGTGATAGAGGTCTATGGCAGACTGAAGTGTTATTACAACCAGCCGAGCTTAAAGCTTTGGCTTATAAAAATATCGAAAGTTTTAAACAAATCAATAGTTCGGTGTATTATATAGATAAAACGAGCCATCAGTTGGGCTGTTTTAATCTCATGAATACGGAGATATCTTGTGGTTTTCAACAACCCAATGTCTATAGTGTGGACTATGATTGGCGTGCGGAAAAGTTGTACTGGTCTGATGTCAGCAAGAATTGTATAGTAAGATCGAATTTAAACGGTGAATACAAAGAACTTTTACCTATTTTTGGAGCTCGACTTATCAAATTGGATGTGGCGAAGGGCTATATATATTACACGACCGATACACGTTTGCTAAGACGAAAACTTAATGGCTTAATGGTGTCACAAGAAATGGAATATTATCATAACAATGGTAATGGTGAGTCTATACAAGGATTTGCCTTGGATTTTGTGCAACAAAAGATTTATTGGTGGGTTCAACATCAGGAGGGTAAAACGAGGCTGTTTTCATCTTCTTTGGATTTTGTTAAATCTGATGATTTATTTGATCTGCCGGAAAATTATAAAATTTTGCAAGATTCTTTTAATTTTCTTCAAGAAATCGATTGTTTTATTTGGTTAAAGGCAATGGAAAGAGAAGTGGTGGTAATGGTGGGGCGGCCAGGATTATTTCACGCAACCTATGACTCTAGCTATTCCCCTAAAGCATAAAGCTAATTTTGTGACCTTAAGACAAGATTTCAGCAATGTGCATGATCCAAACATTATACCCGAAGCCATAGATCGTGATAGTGTTTATATAACCGAAGGCTATTGGGATGATTTCAACATCAAATGGTCTGCGGTGAATACTAATGACAATATTACAATTTTCTACAAAGTTCTAATTTCGACTTGGCCTTTGGAACCGCAATTTATACTAACATTTGAAGTGGCCCAAACTGTGGTGCGTATAACGGAATTTAAAATGGCTGGTTTGGCAATAAATGTCACCATTACTCCCGTTTCCTTGTGGGCTCAAGGTCCTGCTACTACTGTTCTACTTAAAACTCCCTCTGCAGCTCCTAAGCAACCGAAAAACTTGAGAGTTTTTTGTAGAGCAGATCATGGAACCTTTGCAGAAACAGAGTAACATTACCGCTTTGGTACGATGGGATTCACCCGATAATATTTCCTCGGAAAAGAGGTATTCTATAAAGTCTATTGCTATCTCAAAGAGGATCTACACAGTGTCAAGGATATTGAGGATATGGGTTTGAAAAGTCATGAGGTTAGATTTTATAATTTACTTAAAGAGGAATCCTATATGTTCCAGGTTCAAGCTTTTTCCCTAACACGTTCTAAGGGTGGTGAGAAAACATCCCTGCTTACTCACTTTATAAATCCTGATTCTCAAGCCATTCCAAAATTATTATTTACAACTTCCGAGTATATAGCAGAATTAGATTTGGATTTGAATGTAACGAAAAAATGGGTTTATACCTCTAGCGAGGTAGAACATTTATCTATGATTAGCGGAGAACAACGATTGATATGGGTCAATGAAAATGTAGAGTTAATGACCTATCAGCCGGGTGCGGCTTCATTGAAATTGGCACGCATGAGAGCTGAAGTTTTGGGCTTAACAGTGGACTGGATATTGCGCAAGGTCTACTGGGCGGAGCTGTCGGGAGAAAAGGAGAATTTGGTGGGTATTTATGAACTGGATTTGAATCAATATGAGGGCAAAGTAATGCTCGGTTCGAAAATCTTCTCCTTAAGTCCGGGAAAACTTTTAAAGAACCTTATAGTCTTACCCTATTCCCGTTCTTTGTTGTGGTTGGAATATGAGCTGGACAATAGAAACAACTGTACACTACAAGGTAGAAATCTATCTGATTTTTCTCAGCTTAAATTCAAAAATCATTTCTTCTACCATCAAATGTTTGAGGGTTCCCTAATGCCGGATATAGAATCGGTAAATCTGATCGATTCTAAGGGAAAACTTTATGCTTATGAATTGCAAAGACATCTTAGCACCTCTTTAAAGATACCGCTAGAGGAAATTGAGATTAATGCCAACTTTCAAAGAGATTCAGGTTATTTTTTACTCTCTCTACAATCATACACTCAAGGCCTTTAATAGACGTAAACATAATTTGGAATTTACACAAGCACTCAAGGAAATAAAACTTATTAAAGCTTTCAACTATCAAGAATATCCCAAAAGAGAATGTTTAATAATGGAGTATAATGCGTTGAATGGAGAGTTTAGTTCCCTAGAGCAATTGTTTGTACAAGAAGTCTCGGAGGAGTTTATGGTTTTACAGCTCATGAAAAAGAATCCCTTTGAGAACTGTAAACTACCCATACCGGGTTTAAGTTATCATATTCTGCTTAATGGGCCCCAAGACTTTGTAAAAGAATACCAACTGAAACCGGGTCCTCTCAACATAACCGAACTAAGGCCTTTTACCAACTACACCCTGAGAATAAACGCCTCTTCTTACTATCAACAAAAGTTTTTGATTGAGGAAATGCAATATCCTGAATTCGTTATCAGAACCCAAGAAGGTAATCCCTGGCAACCAATGAATTTTACAGCTTCACCCTTAAGTCCCTCCGAAATAGCGGTGGCTTGGTTAGAACCCCAACAACTTAATGCTGATTCGGTAGCTTATCAACTCTACTGGCAGGCTTTAAATTCATCCTTGACCTCACACAAAAGAGTGGATGATTTTGAAATGATTTTAATGAACTTGGAACCTGCTCAGGAGTATCATATATGGCTGGAAGTCTATTCGAAACCTTCTAAATTTAACACCACCGAAAAATTACTTGTGAAAACCTTTCCCGAACCAGAACCTTTGCAGTTAATAGAAAAAGAAGCCTATAATTTAACCCTACAATGGCAAGCTAATACGGACTATGATTCGGTAATTTTGGAATGTACTCCTCTAACACAAGATCCCGAAGATTTTCCCTTTAGCATCGACATAACGGGTGTAACGGATAACATTACTGTTACAAATCTGGAACCTAAAACAAAATATGAATTTTATCTCAAACTTCAATTTGCCTCAGTGGAAAGGATATACATATGGCCTGAAGTGCCCAGTTCCCATTATATCTACGAGACTTTGGGCGATGCTCCCGGCAGACCAGGACAACCTCAAATAGAGCATATAACTGGAGAAATATTCAAAGTATTTTGGGATCCAGCCAAAAATAATGGAGCCACCATAACAGAATACAATCTCGAGGCATTACAGGCTAGACAACATAAAAGAATAAGACGCAATATTGTAATACCAACAGCCAATGCCTCTAACACTTCATCAATAACCCGTTTAGCTCAAATGCCTTGGGTAGAGGAATTACAACCTCTGGAAGATAAATGGCTGTCGTATTGCAATACCACCGAACTAAGTTGCATAGTACGTGAGTTGCACACTATGCGTTTCTTAATGTTTCGTGTGCGTGCGCGTAATGAACCCTATGGCTGGGGGCCTTACAGTGAGGATAGTGAACGTGTATTGGAACCATTTGTCTCACCACAAAAACGTAACTCATTAGTGTTGGCCATTATAGCGCCGGCAGCCATAGTAACCACCTGTGTTATCATACTAATTGTCATACGTAAAGGTAAGAAAACACACCAATACACACATACCGACAAAGTTCAATTCAATTATGTAAATCATTATTATTTTTGTTTTTTTCTTTGTCTCTGTTAGTACAAAAACGTCGCCTGAAAGCCAAACAATTATTGGCTAAAAGTCGTCCTAGTATTTGGAGTAATTTGTCTACAATGCAACAACAATTGGCAGCACGTAATAGAGCATTTTCTATGACCAGCGCTTCGACCATGTATACAGGTGGTCCTTTGAGTGATGCTGATATTGCTCTATTGCCTCATATTAATTGGAGTCAAATTACTTTGTTGAATTTTTTGGGCAGTGGAGCATTTGGTGAAGTATACGAGGGTATGCTGAAGCATGAGGATGAAGAGGAAATGGAAAAGGTGGCCATAAAGGTAAGAGAGAATTCTGTTCTAGTTCTGTTCTAGTTTTGTTCTAGTTCTGTTCTAGTTATGTGCTAGTTCTGTTCTAGTTCTGTTCTAGTTCTGTTCTAGTTCTGTTCTAGTTCTGTTCTAGTTCTGTTCTAGTTCTGTTCTAGTTCTGTTCTAGTTCTGTTCTAGTTCTGTTCTAGTTTCTGTTCTAGTTCTGTTCTAGTTCTGTTCTAGTTCTGTTCTAGTTCTGTTCTAGTTCTGTTCTAGTTCTGTTCTAGTTCTGTTCTAGTTCTGTTCTAGTTCTGTTCTAGTTCTGTTCTAGTTCTGTTCTAGTTCTGTTCTAGTTCTGTTCTAGTTTTGTTCTAGTTTCTGTTCTAGTTCTGTTCTAGTTCTGTTCTAGTTCTGTTCTAGTTCTGTTCTAGTTCTGTTCTAGTTCTGTTCTAGTTCTGTTCTAGTTCTGTTCTAGTTCTGTTCTAGTTCTGTTCTAGTTCTGTTCTAGTTCTGTTCTAGTTCTGTTCTAGTTCTGTTCTAGTTCTGTTCTAGTTCTGTTCTAGTTCTGTTCTAGTTCTGTTCTAGTTCTGTTCTAGTTCTGTTCTAGTTCTGTTCTAGTTCTGTTCTAATTCTGTTCTAATTCTGTTCTAGTTCTGTTCTAGTTCTGTTCTAGTTCTGTTCTAGTTCTGTTCTTGTTCTGTTCTAGTTCTATTCTAGTTCAGTTCTAGTTCTGTTCTAGTTTTGTTCTAGTTCTGTGCTGGTTCTGTTCTAGTTCTGTTCTAGTTCTGTTCTAGTTCTGTTCTAGTTCTATTCTAGTTCTGTTCTAGTTCTGTTCTAGTTCTGTTCTAGTTCTGTTCTAGTTCTGTTCTAGTACTGTTCTAGTTCTGTTCAAGCTTGTGTGTGTTACCTTTTCAGAGTCTTCGCAAGGGAGCCAGTGAATTTGCTGAACTTTTACAGGAAGCTCAACTGATGAGCAATTTTAAACATGAGAACATAGTGCGTCTAATAGGAGTCTGCTGTGATACTGAATCGATTTCCATCATCATGGAGCATATGGAAGGAGGAGATCTCCTCAGTTACCTAAGAGAGTCAAGACCCAATTCAACGGTAAAATAAAACGATTTCATCAAGATTTGTTTATTGGAAACATAAAATTCATTTCCTTTATTTTTCAGAAACCAGTAGCCTCCTTACAACTCTTAGACCTAATGTCCATGTGCATAGATGTAGCCACCGGTATGGCCTATTTAGAGGATATGCATTTTGTACATCGTGACTTGGCTTGTCGTAATTGTCTGGTATCGTCACGTATACCCAGTAAGAGAACCGTGAAAATTGGGGACTTTGGTTTAGCTAGAGATATTTATAAAAATGATTACTATCGCAAGGAGGGAGAGGCTTTAATGCCGGTACGTTGGATGGCTCCGGAAAGTTTAGTCGATGGTGTTTTTACAACACAATCAGATGTCTGGGCTTTTGGTGTTTTATGCTGGGAGATATTGACTTTGGGGCAACAGCCTTATGCTGCAAGAAACAATTTTGAAGTATTGAATTTTGTCAAAGAGGGAGGCAGACTAGAACAGCCGGATAATTGTCCAGATAAATTGTGAGTTTTTTGGTATTTACATTAAGAGAATAAATAATTTACTTTGAATTTCACTCCAGATTCTCCTTAATGTCTGCATGTTGGCAAACTGATCCCGAAGAACGTCCTACTTTCCGCAAATGTTTCAACTCTTTGCTGGCCATTAAAACCGATGTACGACGTGTTAGTTTGGGTTACAATATCGATGACAGTGATTATGCCATGTATGCCAATCAACATGGCATAGTCTTAAGTAGTTTCTTAGCCTCTCCGCCCCTTAATAAGGTCAAAGAAGAGGAGGAGCTGGAGGAACCGCTTAAGGATGATGTGGAAAATGTTAAACTAAATCACAAATATGAAATGAGACAAAATTCTTTAAATAGTCAAAATGAAGAGGAATCTATTTTGTCTAATAATCATGTACAGAACAAAACCCTTGAGTCCATAACCGAGAAAAACGATTTGAAAGTACGTTTTAATAACAACATTTCGATGAGAGATGCCGGAGAGCCGGAGTCTCTGAATGATGAGTCACATTTGATAGACACTAAGTTATATAGAATACAAGAAAATCCTGATTATTATGTTAATGAGGGAGTATCCCGTTTATAGACGGGTTAACAGGGATCAAATCTAAAAGCCAAATAATCATTGAAATCATTTAGTTGTAAGTAATTTAAGCATCGAATTTACGATTTTTTTCTTTTTAAGAGACTGTTTTTTAAGAAAGATTTTAAAATTGTTTTTTGTTGTAAGTGTAAAAAAGATTATTTATATAAAAAAGTTGTAAGAAATAAGGTAGAAGACTAAATTTATTTCCGAAGCAAAATCTGGACGGTGGATTACATATGTGGTGAAGTATATGAAAGTTTTCTGAAGAATAAAAAATGAATTTAAGATTTAAAGATAAAGGTGAGAGATTTGGAGAATATCGTTTAGTTGCAGTTTAATACTACTCCAGTTCTACAGTTCTAGAAAACAAGAAAATCGTATTACCATGTTAATGAGAGAGTATCCCGTTTATAGATGGATTAACTGGAACCAAATCTAAAAGACACATAACCATTGAAATGAAGTTCTAGCTCAGTTCTAGTTAATTTCTAGTTCTATTCTATTTCTGTTCTAATTCTTTTCTAGTTCTATTCTAGTTCTGTTCTAGTTCTGTTCTAGTTCTGTTCTAGTTCTGTTCTAGTTCTGTTCTAGTTCTGTTCTAGTTCTGTTCT
>NC_060951.1:5971197-5978563 GCF_022045245.1 Lucilia cuprina
ACAGAACTAGAACAGAACTAGAACAGAACTAGAACAGAACTAGAACAGAACTAGAACAGAACTAGAACAGAACTAGAACAGAACTAGAACAGAACTAGCACATAACTAGAACAGAACTAGAACAAAACTAGAACAGAACTAGAACAGAATTCTCTCTTACCTTTATGGCCACCTTTTCCATTTCCTCTTCATCCTCATGCTTCAGCATACCCTCGTATACTTCACCAAATGCTCCACTGCCCAAAAAATTCAACAAAGTAATTTGACTCCAATTAATATGAGGCAATAGAGCAATATCAGCATCACTCAAAGGACCACCTGTATACATGGTCGAAGCGCTGGTCATAGAAAATGCTCTATTACGTGCTGCCAATTGTTGTTGCATTGTAGACAAATTACTCCAAATACTAGGACGACTTTTAGCCAATAATTGTTTGGCTTTCAGGCGACGTTTTTGTACTAACAGAGACAAAGAAAAAAACAAAAATAATAATGATTTACATAATTGAATTGAACTTTGTCGGTATGTGTGTATTGGTGTGTTTTCTTACCTTTACGTATGACAATTAGTATGATAACACAGGTGGTTACTATGGCTGCCGGCGCTATAATGGCCAACACTAATGAGTTACGTTTTTGTGGTGAGACAAATGGTTCCAATACACGTTCACTATCCTCACTGTAAGGCCCCCAGCCATAGGGTTCATTACGCGCACGCACACGAAACATTAAGAAACGCATAGTGTGCAACTCACGTACTATGCAACTTAGTTCGGTGGTATTGCAATACGACAGCCATTTATCTTCCAGAGGTTGTAATTCCTCTACCCAAGGCATTTGAGCTAAACGGGTTATTGATGAAGTGTTAGAGGCATTGGCTGTTGGTATTACAATATTGCGTCTTATTCTTTTATGTTGTCTAGCCTGTAATGCCTCGAGATTGTATTCTGTTATGGTGGCTCCATTATTTTTGGCTGGATCCCAAAATACTTTGAATATTTCTCCAGTTATATGCTCTATTTGAGGTTGTCCTGGTCTGCCGGGAGCATCGCCCAAAGTCTCGTAGATATAATGGGAACTGGGCACTTCAGGCCATATGTATATCCTTTCCACTGAGGCAAATTGAAGTTTGAGATAAAATTCATATTTTGTTTTAGGTTCCAGATTTGTAACAGTAATGTTATCCGTTACACCCGTTATGTCGATGCTAAAGGGAAAATCTTCGGGATCTTGTGTTAGAGGAGTACATTCCAAAATTACCGAATCATAGTCCGTATTAGCTTGCCATTGTAGGGTTAAATTATAGGCTTCTTTTTCTATTAACTGCAAAGGTTCTGGTTCGGGAAAGGTTTTCACAAGTAATTTTTCGGTGGTGTTAAATTTAGAAGGTTTCGAATAGACTTCCAGCCATATATGATACTCCTGAGCAGGTTCCAAGTTCATTAAAATCATTTCAAAATCATCCACTCTTTTGTGTGAGGTCAAGGATGAATTTAAAGCCTGCCAGTAGAGTTGATAAGCTACCGAATCAGCATTAAGTTGTTGGGGTTCTAACCAAGCCACCGCTATTTCGGAGGGACTTAAGGGTGAAGCTGTAAAATTCATTGGTTGCCAGGGATTACCTTCTTGGGTTCTGATAACGAATTCAGGATATTGCATTTCCTCAATCAAAAACTTTTGTTGATAGTAAGAAGAGGCGTTTATTCTCAGGGTGTAGTTGGTAAAAGGCCTTAGTTCGGTTATGTTGAGAGGACCCGGTTTCAGTTGGTATTCTTTTACAAAGTCTTGGGGCCCATTAAGCAGAATATGATAACTTAAACCCGGTATGGGTAGTTTACAGTTCTCAAAGGGATTCTTTTTCATGAGCTGTAAAACCATAAACTCCTCCGAGACTTCTTGTACAAACAATTGCTCTAGGGAACTAAACTCTCCATTCAACGCATTATACTCCATTATTAAACATTCTCTTTTGGGATATTCTTGATAGTTGAAAGCTTTAATAAGTTTTATTTCCTTGAGTGCTTGTGTAAATTCCAAATTATGTTTACGTCTATTAAAGGCCTTGAGTGTATGATTGTAGAGAGAGTAAAAATAACCTGAATCTCTTTGAAAGTTGGCATTAATCTCAATTTCCTCTAGCGGTATCTTTAAAGAGGTGCTAAGATGTCTTTGCAATTCATAAGCATAAAGTTTTCCCTTAGAATCGATCAGATTTACCGATTCTATATCCGGCATTAGGGAACCCTCAAACATTTGATGGTAGAAGAAATGATTTTTGAATTTAAGCTGAGAAAAATCAGATAGATTTCTACCTTGTAGTGTACAGTTGTTTCTATTGTCCAGCTCATATTCCAACCACAACAAAGAACGGGAATAGGGTAAGACTATAAGGTTCTTTAAAAGTTTTCCCGGACTTAAGGAGAAGATTTTCGAACCGAGCATTACTTTGCCCTCATATTGATTCAAATCCAGTTCATAAATACCCACCAAATTCTCCTTTTCTCCCGACAGCTCCGCCCAGTAGACCTTGCGCAATATCCAGTCCACTGTTAAGCCCAAAACTTCAGCTCTCATGCGTGCCAATTTCAATGAAGCCGCACCCGGCTGATAGGTCATTAACTCTACATTTTCATTGACCCATATCAATCGTTGTTCTCCGCTAATCATAGATAAATGTTCTACCTCGCTAGAGGTATAAACCCATTTTTTCGTTACATTCAAATCCAAATCTAATTCTGCTATATACTCGGAAGTTGTAAATAATAATTTTGGAATGGCTTGAGAATCAGGATTTATAAAGTGAGTAAGCAGGGATGTTTTCTCACCACCCTTAGAACGTGTTAGGGAAAAAGCTTGAACCTGGAACATATAGGATTCCTCTTTAAGTAAATTATAAAATCTAACCTCATGACTTTTCAAACCCATATCCTCAATATCCTTGACACTGTGTAGATCCTCTTTGAGATAGCAATAGACTTTATAGAATACCTCTTTTTCCGAGGAAATATTATCGGGTGAATCCCATCGTACCAAAGCGGTAATGTTACTCTGTTTCTGCAAAGGTTCCATGATCTGCTCTACAAAAACTCTCAAGTTTTTCGGTTGCTTAGGAGCTGCAGAGGGAGTTTTAAGTAGAACAGTAGTAGCAGGACCTTGAGCCCACAAGGAAACGGGAGTAATGGTGACATTTATTGCCAAACCAGCCATTTTAAATTCCGTTATACGCACCACAGTTTGGGCCACTTCAAATGTTAGTATAAATTGCGGTTCCAAAGGCCAAGTCGAAATTAGAACTTTGTAGAAAATTGTAATATTGTCATTAGTATTCACCGCAGACCATTTGATGTTGAAATCATCCCAATAGCCTTCGGTTATATAAACACTATCACGATCTATGGCTTCGGGTATAATGTTTGGATCATGCACATTGCTGAAATCTTGTCTTAAGGTCACAAAATTAGCTTTATGCTTTAGGGGAATAGCTAGAGTCATAGGTTGCGTGAAATAATCCTGGCCGCCCACCATTACCACCACTTCTCTTTCCATTGCCTTTAACCAAATAAAACAATCGATTTCTTGAAGAAAATTAAAAGAATCTTGCAAAATTTTATAATTTTCCGGCAGATCAAATAAATCATCAGATTTAACAAAATCCAAAGAAGATGAAAACAGCCTCGTTTTACCCTCCTGATGTTGAACCCACCAATAAATCTTTTGTTGCACAAAATCCAAGGCAAATCCTTGTATAGACTCACCATTACCATTGTTATGATAATATTCCATTTCTTGTGACACCATTAAGCCATTAAGTTTTCGTCTTAGCAAACGTGTATCGGTCGTGTAATATATATAGCCCTTCGCCACATCCAATTTGATAAGTCGAGCTCCAAAAATAGGTAAAAGTTCTTTGTATTCACCGTTTAAATTCGATCTTACTATACAATTCTTGCTGACATCAGACCAGTACAACTTTTCCGCACGCCAATCATAGTCCACACTATAGACATTGGGTTGTTGAAAACCACAAGATATCTCCGTATTCATGAGATTAAAACAGCCCAACTGATGGCTCGTTTTATCTATATAATACACCGAACTATTGATTTGTTTAAAACTTTCGATATTTTTATAAGCCAAAGCTTTAAGCTCGGCTGGTTGTAATAACACTTCAGTCTGCCATAGACCTCTATCACTAGCCCATAAAAAATGATGATCACCCATAGGCCAGGTGCGGGTCAATAACTCCTGCGACCATTCACTGGTTGTAGCACTCAAACCTTGTCGATTGGGGGCATTTAATAAAGCTCTCACTTTGATTTTGTATAAATTATTGGCTTGTAAACGTTCCACCTGGAAATGGGTGGACTTAATACTGCGTATATTGAAAGCATTATTACTCGAGACATCCAATATATCCAATTCATATTCCCAATTTTGCCAAGAGGCCTTTGATTGAAATTTTTTCAATCGCTGAGGAGACAGCCAGGAAATTTTAGCCTTGTTGGGTGATAACACAGCCTGTACGTTTTCCGGTTCTTTTAAGGGTTTGGGTAAGGGCTGTATATAGTTCTTTAGACTCGTTGACATCAAAGGCATTAACTTCCAACACCATTCTATCTCCTTAAAACCCAATATATCCACTTCTTGTTGACCCTCCATATGCTGTCTCAATAAATGCGAACCATTGGTCATGATAAGCCAATTTTCGAAAGTGTCAAACCACAAAATATCTCCTTGGAAATTTGAACTAACATTCCATGACTTCTGCTCCTTGAATTTACTATCATAAGAAAGCTCATATATAGAACGTTCTTTGGCATTATAAGCATTTAATAGATATGAATGATATTGATTGGAAAAGTGCTCTAGTTCAAAGGGTAATATATATTGAGAAACCTTAAATGTTTTAAGATTAATGCGGCTTAATTGAAAGCTTTCAGTTGAGGCAAATATCCAGCCATTTAAGGGATCTATATGTAAATGCTTTAAAGGCTTTAAAGAGGGCACCAGCAATTCAACATTGGAACCATTAAAATCTAAACGTTTCAATATCCAACTATTAGCAATAGAAGTCTAAAAGACAAAACATAACATAAGCTAAAAATTCAAAAAAGCTTTTCACTTATTCACTCACCCCTCCTGCCACATAAAGCTTTTGATTTAACCAATCCACTGCCAGCTTAGAGGGTACAAAACCTGATTCTTCTTCCAGTAAATTCAATAACGTATAATTGGCTGAATCATCTATAAACAAACTGGTAAAAGAAAGAAAGCTTTTAGACAAAAGCTCTAAGTTAAAAGCTTATTCGTTAACACCCACCTTACAACCACTCCCTTTTTATTTATAACAAATAAACGTTTGGTATATTGATGAACATCAAAATCGGTTAGAATCTCCTCACTTTTATACAAGACCCTACTTTCTACCAAAGGATCCAACGATTTCATCACTATACTATATTCTCCCGCTATGAGTAAAGTATTTAAATCATCCAATTTTATTTGAGGAGCTTTTAAAGCTTTTGTGGTAACATTAACCTCCGACCAGGGACCCTCACCTTCAGCATTAATCATACTTAAATGGAGAGTGTATGAGGTAAAAGGTAAAAGTTTGGAGAAGATGTGATAGCTTGCCGTGGGAGGTAATAGTTGTTTATGCTTCTGCGAAAAAAAGCTTTCAACTTAATTTAAACTTAATTAGTTAAACTTAACTTACATTTTCAAATTGTTCATTGCTCTCGGTGGCCTTTAACATCACCTTATAGTTGGTTAAAGGACCATTTGTAAATTTTCCCGGCTGCCAAAAGACAACAATATGTGTTTCATCTAAAGCTAATGTCTGTGTAATAATCGGCTTTGATATGGGCCGACCTAGGGCGGGTGTGGTATAGATTTCAGAAGCTGATGAGTACAGGACATCATATAAATTGTCGCCAAATGGTAACTCGAAACGAAACTGAAAAGAATATTTTAAAATTAGATGAAAACTTAAAAAGAAAACATCCTAAAGCTCTTAAAAAACTTTTTCTATTAGACTAAATTTCATTAGAAATAGCTTTTTGCGTTACTAAAGCTCTTTTTTAAAGCTTTTACCAACTTCCAACATAATTTACTCAAAAAAAAACATAAACACTTTTTCATTTACTAGAAAGTTTCTTAAATTATATTTCTTTCCCCATGAATTTTTGCTTTAATAAACATTTAAGCTTTTGCTGCCTCAAAAAGTATTTATTATCCTCTTAATAACTTACAGTGACAAAAAATCCTCTTACCTTATATGATGTATACGGCATTAAACCATCCATTATGTCACATTCAAAATTCTCATTACAATTATAGTCTGCTAAATTCCACCATTGTTCTTCTGGCTCTTGTTGGCTACGTTTTGCAACTTCTTCTCCATTTTGCTCAACAACAGCATCATTTTCAAAATCGTCATTGTTCTCGTCATCGTCAACATCATCAGCAACATTATCATGTTTATCGCCTTTATCGTTATGTTTTAGTAGAGATGATTTTTGGTCTTCTAGTTCGACATGCTGTTTGGACTGTTGTTGACTGCCTACTCCTTCGCTACTATTGATGTCTGGGGTGTCATTAACAGCTAAAGCCGGTGATGATGATGTTGATGATGCTGTTACCGAGGCTGCCGCTGGCCTTGATGTTATTGTTGTTGTTTTAGCACTTAACACATATTGGTATTGTATATTAAATGGTCTGCTGGCCATATATAGTGCCGGCAAAAGTGATGTCGTTGCTGTAGTTATGGGCCATTTAAGTGTCAATGTATTCAAAGTTTCATTATCATGCAACAGCTGCGGTTGAAGTGAAGTGGTGGTAGTAGTTGTTGTTGTTGTTGCAGACATCGCCTTTGACTTTGTTGTGGACATAGTTGCTGTTGTTAATAAACGTTCAACATGTAAACGTTGCAAATGCCAATACTGCCTTTGGGTGGTCTCACAAGCGGAAATACACGGTAAATCAAAAGGATAAAATTGTGTTGAGGACTGTTGTGAAACAGCAGAAACAGCATAAAAGAAGCAGAAAAACGAAAACAGCAAAGTATGTGTGAGAAAAAATTATTGAAATTTTTTTGTTGTTAGTTGTTTACAGCAAAACTGAGTTTTAAATTAAAATGAAAACGGAGCAAAGTTAAGAAGGCACAAATACTACTTTTTACAAATAGAAAGCATAGAAGAGTTACCAGATTTTAGAAATACTACCTTTTTCTATATAGACTAGACTATAGACTAGACTATATACTATAGACTAGACTATAGACTAGACTATAGACTATAGACTAGACTATAGACTAGACTATAGACTAGACTATAGACTAGACTATAGACTAGACTATAGACTAGAC
>NC_060951.1:5978663-5981112 GCF_022045245.1 Lucilia cuprina
AGTTCTGTTCTAGTTTTGTTCTAGTTCTGTTCTAGTTCTGTTCTAGTTCTGTTCTAGTTCTGTTCTAGTTCTGTTCTAGTTCTGTTCTAGATCTGTTCTAGTTCTGTTTTAGTTCGTGTTCAGTTCTAGATCAGTTTAGGGGAAACCAACTGTGATAGGTCCAAAAGAAGCATATGTTTTATTTACATCTGTGAACATTTTTATGCAATTTTGGTCTCATTATTACTTTCCAAACTGTCTGCATTATTTGGCCAAAATTTTTTTCACATTTGCTTTTGTTTACTTTTTTTTTCTTTGTACACATGCTGCAATTGTTTTTATCAGTTCTTATTTGTTGTTTTTTTTTTTTTTTTTTTTTTTTTTTTTTTTTTTTTTTTTTTTGCATATATATCCTATTTTTCAGACATTTGCTTGTAAAACGTATTCAAATAAACTCTGCCAAACTTTTTAGCTATTTCTCACTCCTGTAACTTGTAATAATAACATATGATATGTTTTGAATAACTGTTTTGCTTATGTTTTGTAAACAGAAAAAAAATCAACCAAGCCTTTGCAACATGGGTGTGCAGAATAATTTAGGTAAACACAAAGTAAACTTACGACTGCATTATGATGAAACCTAACCAACACAGCCAGCTAAACTAAAAGCATGAGCTGTTGCTAGCATATTTGTAGTAACTAAACAAAACTTTTTCTTTCCTTGTTACTGGTTGTTGCAAGTTGTTTTTTAATTTTTGCTCAACAAAAGCAAAATACAATACAATATGTTGCACATTTACATAATAATTCCAGTAAAGAGTATATTGCCGTTGGTGAAAAGGCAAAATAATGCATACAAGAACAATTTAGACACACAAAGTTAATGTTTTTTGCATTTTAGACTTTAAATAAATTCTTTAGTATTAAAAGCAAAAAGAAATAATTGTTATAACATGTCAAAATGACAAGAGCAAAGGAAAACATGTATTATGTTGTATTTAAATTAAATTAAATAATATTATGTCATAGATTATAAAGACAAACAGATTTAGAACAGAACTAAAACAAAACAAGAACATAACTAGAAAAGAATACAACAGAACTAGAACAGAACTAGAATAGAATTAGAATAGAACTATAACAGATCTGGAACAGATCTAGAACAGAACTCGAACAGAACTAGAACAGAACTAGAACAGAACTAGAACAGAACTAGAACAGAACTAGAACAGAACTAGAACAGAACTAGAACAGAACTAGAACAGAACTAGAACAGAACTAGAACAGAACTAGAACAGAACTAGAACAGAACTAGAACAGAACTAGAACAGAACAAGAACAGAACTAGTTTTTAAATAAAATTGAACAAGTTCCTCTATGAGCAAAAGCGAGGTAATAAATATCTCATCTTAATAATATTTTACTCACTGACGCACACGTTTCTTTTTCTATATTATCACCATTATCTATATTTATTAACACATTTTCTATCTGAAATAACGTTACAACACATAACTATCCATATTACAGTAAACTGTTATTCCCTCTCACATTATCTCACTTACTAAAAAACTACAGCTCACTATTATTTACTTGTTATATTCGCTTTTTACTCCCTGCGAATTTACTCCCACAAAGGACTAGATCTTTTTAGTTTATGTTTGTAGACTTGTGTGAGAGAGTGAGTGTGTGTGTATTGTTTACATTGTTTCTTTTTACATAACAAATGTTGTTATTATTTTTTATCGCTGTGAGTATGTAGTTGTTGTTAATGATGGTGGTGATGTTATTGTTATGTTGTTTTGCTGTTCTTTTTGTACGTGCATGTTTGTAGTACATCAATAAATGACAGCAATTTCGTGTAATGTTTCATTTGTTAAAGCAAAATGCTGCACTAAGGTTATCATTATTATTTGTTATTGTTGTTTTTCGTTTTTGTTTATTCCCTTACACTCTGTGTCTGTTCATTTATGGCATTTGACATTGTGTTTAAGGTGTGTTAGAGAGCAAGCCAACGACCCAACAAAGAAAAAAAACCTAGACAACAGAAGTTGAAGTGACCATCAAGTAATGGTATTTTTTTATAAAGTGTAGTCTGTCTATAAAAATATTATAAAGCGTTCTTTTAGGAAAAGATAAATTAAGTAAAAAAGAAAATACATTATAAAGCCTACTTTTAGGGGAGTCAAAACAAAGCATAATTTAAGGCGAAGAAAATCAATACAAATATAAAGCAGTCTTTAGGAAAATTAACAACTATATAGAAAATTAAGTATTCTAAGTTTTAATATAAAAAATTAAAATAAAATTGTTCTAATTCTGTTCCAGTTCTTTTCTAGTTCTGTTCTAGTTCTGTTCTAGGTCTGTTCTAATTCTGTTCTAGTTCTGTTCTAGTTCTGTTCTAGTTCTGTTCTAGTTCTGTTCTAGTTCTGTTCTAGTTCTGTTCTAGTTCTGTTCTAGTTCTGTTCTA
>NC_060951.1:5981270-5981496 GCF_022045245.1 Lucilia cuprina
GTTCTAGTTCTGTTCTAGTTCTGTTCTAGTTCTGTTCTAGTTCTGTTCTAGTTCTGTTCTAGTTCTGTTCTAGTTCTGTTCTAGTTCTGTTCTAGTTATACCCTTCACTTTCGTGAGGAGGGTATATATAAGTTTGTCATTCCGTTTGTAATTTCTATAATATAATTTTCCGACCCTATAAAGTATATATATTCTTGATCCTTATAGATAGCGGAGTCGATTAAGC
>NC_060951.1:5981596-5986957 GCF_022045245.1 Lucilia cuprina
GTTAGTTAGTTAGTTAGTTAGTTAGTTAGTTAGTTAGTTAGTTAGTTAGTTAGTTACTTAGTTAGTTACTTAGTTAGTTAGTTAGTTAGTTAGTTAGTTAGTTAGTTACAATGCACTGCTTTATCTTTCTTCCTCCTTTAAAACATTTAAGTTTAATTCTATTTCTACAATATGCCAATGCTTCTCATTATCCTTTGTATCTAATTACGATCTTCTAATAGTAATCATTCTTCTTAAATAACCCTTATTATGTGGCTTACAAATTTCTAAATTTTCGCTAATTTCGCCATTAAAATGAAATTCAAACTTAAGCCACCAAAATTATAATGTTTAATTAAACTCACACCTAATTGCGCATTTAAACGTATGGTTAAACATCAGTTAAACATACTGACACGTACACATTTAAACACACATGTCGAGGCCAAAAGAAGACAACACTTTTTTGGATAAATATGTCTTTCACATATAAAGAAATATGCCACTTTTAACATACAAATACACACACGTAAGGATATGTGGAAATCTATTACTTTTATGCTTTATTCGGTAAGTTGGTGAATAGTGACATTTACATGTTGTTTTGATGTGTGTATTAGTGTCTAAATATTTGTCTATCTATTATAAAAAAAGTAAATGTCTGTAGTATTTTAACCTGTTTGTATACATACATAAATATGTGTATGTTTAGTATGTTGATTTAACAATTAATTTTTTGACGTTAATGAGTCCTTTCTTTTCTGCTAACGTTTTATTTTTTTGTTCTACTCGCTCTCTTTTTCTTCTTGTAACTGTTTAACTTTAACAAACGTTTTTAGTTGCTGTCAGACCTTTACGTTAATTATAACTTATATAAGGACTAAAAACAAACACAAACATTGTCATAAACACACTTATATACATACATATATGTATATCTATGACCAAGTAAAGCCCACTAATTGTTTGTTTATATGCCAGAGTCTGCGTGCATGTGTGAGTGTGTGTGTTGAAGCTTATAAACTTAGACAGGCCATATTAATACAAGAATAAACTCATAAAATTACCGTTTGTAATAATCACATAACATAATACTCTACTTTATATCCACACTGTTGTCTAATGCTAAATATACATAAAAATTTTATCTTATTCGCTTGTTTGTCAGCAAATTAACTTAAAGTTAAGATTGTCTACTTTATGGCACATGGGGGGTTTACAAGAATGTTTAATAAATCTTTAAAAACAGTGCAATAGTAATAATAAAGCTGTTTGAAAATAAAATATACAAATTTAGCTAAATTTCGAGCTGAAGTGTTAGTTTTAATCGACCTATTTTTTTAGGATAAACTATAGAATAGGTAATTGTGTGGACTATGGACTAATAGTTGGTTTGGACTACATTTTGTTAAGAAGTTGTATGAAATGTGGACTGTACTATAGTCTGGTTTATAGACAAGTTTCTGGTATATACTACAGACTACTCTTCAGTACTAACTAAGTAACTAACTAACTAACTAACTAACTAACTAACTAACTAACTAACTAACTAACTAACTAACTAACTAACTAACTAACTAACTAACTAACTAACTAACTAACTAACTAACTACTAACTAACTAACTAACTAACTAACTAACTAACTAACTAACTAACTAACTAACTAACTTACTAACGCTTTCATGTTAACAATATATTTCAAGTTCTTCTCTAAATTAGACGTATACTTAATATTTGCAATAGTTATAAACCATTAACACGTATACGTTCTGGTGTCGTTTATAAGAGCAGAGTAATTTCACAGTATGCAAATTAATTATTTTTTGATTTTTGTGAATCAAAATTCTGAAAGGTTTGTGAGATATTAGCCTGAGAAAAAGGAGTGCAATACAAAGGCGCCAAATCTTTGCGGACCCCATACGAAAGTAAATGATTTGCGGGCAAAACTGGCAGAAAAGTATGTATAGTCTCTGGTCACTACTGTTAACTAGTCTCTGGTCGTTACTATAGACTAGACTCAAGTCTATGTTATTGACTCTGATCTAGGTTAGGTTTCAGGTCAGGACTATTGTCCATCGTCTCTAATCTATAAACCAAACTATAGTGTAATATATAGTCTTGTTACATGGATGGCTCTAAATTAGGGGATAAAGTGATGCTGGGATTCTATATCGACGATCTAAAAGCAGAAATACGGTTTACCAAATCATAACACAAGCTTCCAGGCAAAAGTACGAGCAATAACGGAATGAGTAAATTGGATTAGAATAAATATGGCGCCCAGAAGGCAATAAGGGGTATATCAGGAAATATAATTAAATCTAAGACCATATTGGATTGTAAGAAAGCTTTAACAGAATACTCTCCCAGAGGTAGGGTTCACATTATATGTGCATCAGCCCACTCGAGAGTAGTCAGTAACGTAGAGCGAATGTAATAGCTTTAAAGCGAAGTGAGCTCGTGCTAGTTAACCTAACAAACGCAAAACCATTCCACGCAACAGAAAGCTGAACTAAAGATATAGATGAGAGAATCCCCTAAGACTTTTTGGAATAATGAAACAGTGGGTAGAACCACGAAAATCCTATGGGGTGATCCTGATGAGAGCTTAACGAAAAATCTCCTCAAAATGAGCAAGACTGAAGTTAGTATGATAGTATGAATGCAAAATTGAACGTGCGGATTCAGACGTATGTAGAGCATGCGGAGAAGACAGTAAAACTCTGGAACACTTTCTTTGACACTGTCAGGCATTCGACGAAGTTAGATTCAAATATCTTGGAAGTGATGTTATTCCAGAAATAAGATTTCTGACTAACACTGTTTGGAAGATTCTTAGCGATTACGTTCAGGATAATGAGTTTCTAAACACTGAAAAATAATTCTTTCAGTTCCCTCTTTTTTTTGCGCACAACAGTCCCAATTGTGGCCTAGGTTTAGTTCTTCGGATTTGATGTAGTATACATCATCCTATCAACCTCACCTAACATAATCTAGTCTTGTTTTAGACTTTATAATAGACAAGCCTTTGGCTAAACTTTTTTAAGTTCAAGACTGACCTGTAGTGTACTCTTTTGTGTAGTTCTTGGTAGACTTTTCTGCAGTATTCTTCAGTTTAGACTCTAGGCTTGGCTTAAGTCTTGTTCAGTGTTTAGTGCTTAGTCTTTAGTATGGCCTAAAGACTTGACTTTATGCTCATAGTATTCTAGTATTATGGCACCTGCAAAATTATATTTTTAAAAATTTTCAATTTGTTTTATAAATACTTTAAACATTTTCTACCCTCTTTTCATGTTTGTTCATATTTATTTTTTTTTTTAATTTCCTTACAAATTACTGTTTTAAGCTTCATGTTTAATACAGCTCTGTGGCTGTATTGTTTATTTTTTTAAAACTTTTTCTTAATTTTCCTAGAAAATATTTTATTATGATGATATTTTGTTGTTGTTGTTATTATTGTACATATTATTATGCTTTAGCTAACGCCAAAAAACATGTCTGTATTTTATGACATTTAAATTGAATGTCGTTGACAAAATTAGCATTTGTGTAAAAGTGAAAGAGAGAGAGAGAGTGTGTGTGTGTGTGTGTGTGGAGGAAATAAGTAAATTGCATGTGATGGTTATGGCATATGTATGTGTGAGTGTGTAGAGGAGAAACGTAATCAAAATGTTGTTATATATGCAAATTTCTATAAATATATATGTATATGCATATTAATATGCATATCAGATGATGAGCATAACAATAAAGAGGTTTTCTCTTATTTTTTATTTTTTTTTAAATATTAAGGACATTATTATTTTTTGCTTTTTGTTATCATTGTTTGCTGGCAAATAAACAAACTCATCAACAGCAGCAGGCTGTGTGGAATGTCATTATATTTTACACATACATACATAAGACAGAGAGTGTGTATATATGTATGTGTTTGAGCAGTAAACATGTAAATTTAATGAAGTGAAAATTAGTTTCTTGTTTTATTTTGCAACTAAATTTCCTTGTTTTTTGTTTTATTTTAGAAACTGCTTTATTGCTGCCAGCTTCCTTGACTCACCAGCATCATGTAAATGACAGCAGCGTCAGACGCAACTTACGCAATCATTATAGAGAAACTTATCAGCACAATCGAGAGCAAGAGTAAGTATTTGATTTTCTAGAATTTTTTCTGTTAGAAATTTCCTTTTTTTCTTTTAATAAGAAAAAAAACTATTTTCAATTTCCCCTTAATAATATAACAATAATTTTCCATTTGTGTTAATACAAATGAAAATTTCAATAAAAAAAAAACGGAAATAAAAGAACAATAACAATTTGTAAAACACAATCTAAAAGAGAACACAAAATAAGGTTAATTGTAGAAATCACTATTAAATAGAGATAAAAATAGAAGAGAATAAAAAAACGATAAGAAAAAGGATTTAAAAAAACAATTTCAAATAATCATAATATTCTAACAGCTCTCACTCTCTCTATCTCTTCTTAGAAAACTAAACAGTATCCGTTTCCTTTCAAGCAGGGTTAAGCTTTACTAAGCTCGAAACCAAAATTGCAATAAGAAATCAATATTGTAAAAGATTTGTTCTAAAAAGTAAAACAAAAATAAAAAGGATTCTTTAGATAGCAACTAGTCTTAAAAAAAGTTAAAAAAAAACATCTCTTTAGATATGTTTCCTTAAATGTAACAACCGATACAATTGTTAAAACAGAATTCAATTTTATGAGGCATTTAAGACTAAAACAATAGCATGAGTAAAGTTGTTAATACAACACCAACAATAACAATACAACAAGAAATAAGGAGACAATTTTGTGTCCAACAGCAAATGAAAACATTAAATTTGAAACAAAAAAGGAAATTAGAAAAGAAATTAAACAGAATAATAAAATGAAGAAAATAATAGACTGAGCATTATGCTAGACGATAGACCAGATTATAGACAATGGAATAGACTATAGACCAGACTATGGACCAGACAATAGACTAGACTATGGACAAGGCTGTAGACTAAACTATAGACTACAATATAAACTAGAATACAGATAAAGCTATAATTAGACCACAGACTAGACTAAAAACTAGACTAAAAACTAGACTAAAGACTAGACTATAGACTAGAATGTAGACTAGACTACAGAGTAGACTATAGACTAGACTATAAACTAAACTATAGACTAGACTAGTCTATAGTCTAGAGTGTAGACTAGACTATAGCCTAGACTATAGACTAGACTATATACTTGACTATAGAATCGACTATAGACTAGACTATAGACTAGACTATAGACCATAGACTAGACTATTGACTATAGACTAGACTATAGACTAGACTATAGACTAGACTATAGACTAGACTATAGACTAGACTATAGACTAGACT
>NC_060951.1:5987057-5991111 GCF_022045245.1 Lucilia cuprina
CTAGTTCTGTTCTAGTTCTGTTCTAGTTCTGTTCTAGTTCTGTTCTAGTTCTGTTCTAGTTCTGTTCTAGTTCTAGTTCTGTTCTAGTTTTGTTCTAGTTCTGTTCTACTTCTGTTCTGATCCTTACTTCAACTTTTACTTCCTGTTTTTTATACTTTTCCCCTTTTTGTCACAACAATGCTTTTCCTCTTTGAGCCCTTAACTCCTCTTTTAGTTGTTTTTCTGCTTTAGTGCAGTATTTTTTTTTTTCGTATCTTCCCAAATGTATTTCTACACTTTTTTCTTATTTCTTCTTTTGCCTAGTCACACATCTGTTCTATTATTTGTATGCATACAAATGTTCATGGGAGTAGTTTGTGCAAGTTCATGCATGCTCTGGCATGTTCATATTATAGTGTCATTATTTATGGCTTTTTAAAAATGTGTGAAGTTTTTCTTATTTTTTTTTTTATTTTTTGTTGCAGTTTTTCTAGATGTTTTCAATGGATTTCTTACATTTTTTTTAGCAATGACTATATTGTACTTTGTTTGAATAGGAAAATTTTTATGAAGTTATAAGATTACTTTTTGTTTATTTTGTTGTAAATGAAAGATTTAATTTATCTCTTTTTTGTGTCTTGTTTTACATTTACAAATGAAATTTTCTTAATTATTTAATTGTTTTGATATTTATTACATTTGATTTAGATATCCGGTGCGTGCTGTTTGCCTTTTTTCGTTTTACCAATACAAGTCATATCTTTTAAAGTAAAACTAAATAAATAAAATTTTCTTTTTTTACATTTTGTTGTTTTATTTAAGAAAAACTTATTTGCAACACGTACTCAACTTTGTTTTTAGGAATTTTTTTCTTCCTTTACTTTAGATCTTCTGCTGGCATTTGCTTTCTTTAGATGCCTTTTTAAGCTTTAAGTTTGATTTTAAAATGTTTAAAGATATTTTATCAAAATAAAACAATTTCTTTAGATATCTCGAAAAATAAAGAAACAAACAACAAACAAGTAACGAACATCTGTTGCAAATAAAACATTTATTTCAAACAACTACTATTGCATACTTTCAGGTTTGTTTTTTTTTCTCTTACTCACACTTTACTTTATAGGAATTTATATGAATATAAATAAAAATATATTCTGGTTACAGTTTTCATTTTGTTGTTGGAATATTTTACAACAAATATAAAGTAAAAACAACATTTTTATTTGAAAATACTTGTACAATAATTTTGTTACGTGACTGGATTTAATTTAAGTATTTATTTAAAAAAAACACACAGTTCATGTGGCTTTATTTCCTCTTCCCCTCCCTCTCTTTTTCTCACTCTCTTTCAATCTTCTTTAAGTTAAAGGACTCTTTCCGTTTTGTTACTCTAGTTGTGAGTTGTGTTAATGTTACTGTTATTACTGTTGCTGTTGTTGTTTTTGTAATTATTGTAAATTACGTGTTAAAGTTTTGCGTTTTTTTTCTCCAGCAAAAAGAAAAACAGAAACCAAAACCTCAAAAACCTCAAAAACCTCAAATTTCTGTTTTTTTGGTTTGAGGATTTTTTAATGTCGACAGAAAAAGAAAACAAAAACAACAAGAAAAATAAACATTTCAAAGGTCATCATGAGGTGAACTTACGAGTACAATTTAGCAAGCAAAACATGTTAACAAAAAATCCAAAAAAAACAAATTTGCACAAAATTTAAACTTTTTTTAAAAAAGTAGTAGAATTTTACTACTATATTAAAATTGTTAAAAATATAATTTTTAATGCTACTAAAACTTGGATTTCTTCATTTAAATACTTTTAAACATCTACTACTATTTTTTGGAAAAAGTAGTAAATCTACTACTTTTTTAAAAATTATCAAAAAACAAGAAAATTAAGTAGCACAAGGCTTTACTTAACATTTTTCACAATTTTGGCTATTTTTAAAAAGAGTAGTAGATTTTACTACTATTTTCAAATTGTTAAAAATACATTTGTTAATGCTTCTAAAACATGGTTTGCTTCGTTCAAATACTTTTAAACACTTGTAAACATCTACTACTATTATTTGGAAATAGTAGTAAATCTACTACTTTTTTAAAAAATTGTGAAAACACAACAAAAATAAGTAGCACGAAGCTTAGCTTTACATTTTTCACAATTTAGACCATTTTAGAAAAAAGTAGTAGATTTTACTACTATTTTAAAACTTAAAAAAACTCGTTTTAAAATGTCATATAAACATGTCTTTCTTCATTTTATCACTTTATAACATCTTTTTCTCTTTTTCAAAAAAGTAGTAAATATACTACGTTTTTAGAAAAAGTAGTATGTCTAATACTTTATTTAAAAGCTTTTAAAACACTACAAAATTAAGTAGCACATTGCTTAAGTTTAAATTTTTCACAATTTAGACAATTTAAAAAAAGTAGTAGATTTTACTACTAATTTAAAACTTAAAAAAAAAATGTTTTAAAATGTCACCTAAACATTTTTTTCTTGATTTTATCACTCTCTAAGATCTATTTATCTTTTTAAGAAAGAGGTAGTAAATCAACTAACTTTTTAGAAAAAGTAGTGAATCTACTACGTTTTTAGAAAAAGTAGTAAATCTACTACTTTTTTAAAAAATTGTCAAAACACAACAAAATTAAGTAGCACAAAGCTTTACTTAACATTTTTCACAATTTACAGCATTTTATAAAAAAGTAGTAAATTTTACTACTATTTTAAAACTTAAAGGAACACGTTTTAAAATGTCACCTAAACATGTCTTTCTTGATTTTATCACTCTCTATGATCTATTTCTGTTTTTCAGAAAAAAGTAGTAAATCTACTAACTTTTTAGAAAAAGTAGTGAATCTAATATGTTTTTAGAAAAAGTAGTAAATCTACTACTTTTTCAAAAGTTGTTCAAACACTTCAATAGCAACACAAACCATTTCTTCACATTTTTGACAATTTACGCAATTTTAGAAAAAAAAAAGTAGTAGATTTTACTACTACTTTAAAATTGTTTAAAATACCTTTTTTAAGGCTTGTAAAACATGTTTTTCTTCATTTAAACGCATTTTAACATCTACTACTATTTAAAAAAAATAGTAGTAAATCTACTACTTTTTTAAAAAATTAACAAAACACTACAAAACTAAGTAGCACAAACCATTTCTGAACCTTTTTTCTTAGTTAAGGCAATTTTTTTCAAATTTTTGCAATTATTTTGAAAAAATAGTAAATCTACTGCTTTTTCTAAAAACTATAAAAATTTTTTAAAAAACTATAAAAATAAACAACACAAAAACCTTAGTAACAATTTTATAAAATTTAATTTTTTTTATCCCTTTTTATACTTTTACAAAATAGTACTATTTTTAAAAGTAGTAAATCTACTACATAGTTCTAAAATTGAGAAAAATATCTTTTTTAAATTGTTAAAATTTAAAATAAATTTTTCCTACACTTTTTTCAAATTTGTCCAATAGTTTAACATTTTACTCTCAACTATTTTAAAACCAATATATAATTACTTTTGGAATGCTTTCCTAAACTCTATTGTGGCCGACACAATAATAACAAAAACAACAACAAAAATACCTGCATTTTATGGCATTGTCTGGCTAATGACTCTACTAAACCACAAATCAAACGAAGTTCTGTGGCGGCCAAAAACAATAATAACAAAATCAGCAACAACAACACTAACACCAACAACTGCACTACAAATTAACCAAAAAATACAAAACAACAAATGTAACGGAAAAAAGTACAACAACTGCAAAATGAAATGTTCATAATAAAGTAAAACTGCACTAATCAACTCTAAATGACAACAAAAACACACAAACAAACTTAAAGTTTCACTGACAAAATAGTTGCAGTAATAATGTCAAAATTAAAATAAAGGGAGAAACAGCAGGGATGGAAAATTGATATAATGTAAACTATAGACTATAATATAAACCAGACTATAGCCTAAACTATAGACTAGACTATAGACTGGACTATAGACTAGACTATAGACTAGACTATAGACTAGACTATAGACTAGACTATAGACTAGACTATAGACTAGACTATAGA